>NW_007377449.1:173552-267125 GCF_000475195.1 Diaphorina citri | reverse complement strand
AAGGCCAATAAATGGATGGGTGACTTAAAGTTAATTGACTAATTGTGGGATTTTTTTTTTCTCATTTTCTCACACAAATGAGCTCTGATCTTGAAATTTGTCGCGACGACCTATGAACTCAAAGCGAGAAAGTTTTAGATAACACTTCAGTCGATCATTTCAGACCGGTTTTAGCGTCACCTATGTTAAGCTACGCTGAGCAAGGCCAATAAATGGATGGGTGACTTAAACATTTTATTGGGAATAAAGGGAGAACGGGCTCTAGTCTTGATTTTAAATCATTACGTGAAAGTAAAATCAAAAAATCAAATCAAGAATGATAATAAACTGAATATTAAACAAATTAGGTAGGTACATAGGTATTCTTTAACCACGATCGAATAAACTACGGGATAAAAAATTCCCGGAGGGACGGACTCAGCTTGTTTGGGTTTTTTGGCGTTTTGGTTTTCTGGACAAAATTTGCACCACCATTTTCGTGTTCCTGGTATAAAGACCTTTATTTGATATATAGGTCGACCAGGTTTGGATAGGTAAGTCCTTCTATGGGGACAGACTGAACAAATCAAATGTTCAACGGTCATGTTTCACTTTAACTTATTTGAAATTAATCTTTTCCGTTAAACCTACCTACATCCATTGTGCTCAATTTTTCATACAAAATATCTTCTCTTGAAAAAATTGCTTCGAAAAATACTGGGTTATTTACGAGTAAAATGTCTAAAAAGTTCTATAAACATTAATGTGTTTGTGCGCATACGTTTCTGCGCATTTCTTTCTGCTCCTCCGCAAGCGTGCTTGCATACTGGCGCCACCTAGCGGACAAAAAAAAAACTGCGTAAATACTGACGTCACACATCTTTGAACTCTTTCATTAGAACGGAAAATAAAAATTGAATTTTCGACCTTTTACAATTATTTTTTCGGATCTCAGATTTAGATTTTTCTCAACTTTTTACATAGGAATCGACCATTTATTTATATTTTTTACCCATTTGCAACTGCTCCATTGAGATAAGATTGATATATCACCCATCCTCACTATCCTGGCTTTAGAGAATTACGAAGCCATACATGAAAAGCAGGATAATATTATTACCTCTTACATACTACAATCATGGTTTAATGGTTTTATAAATATCAACACAAAGAATTGGCATTCAGCTTTTTCCAGATAATTATTCAGTAGCTACGCCAGTGAAATTCATGTTGGATATCTATGGAAACCTTATGATGCATCATTCGCTGTAATCATATCGCTTGTGTTTTTATCGGATATCAATAAAATTGTTCTGTATAGTCTCAAGAAAATTTAATGTTTAATAAACATCGGACAAAATTAAACATATCTAGCACCAACAAGGGTTGAAACTTCCTCCTCAGTTGAGCAATATTGGAAAAGTTATGTCCCCGAAATCGAAGAGAGAAGGAAGACATGATAGGAGAAAGCCAGCCGTTCCGAGAACGAACATTATCCCATCAGGATAAAATCCGCCCTGAGCGGGAAAGTACCTATAAGTAAGAGGTTCGGGCTACAAACAAGTAATTTTTGGTACAGGGTTCATACGTTTTAAAAGGAAAATCCAAGTTCAACAGCAATCCTTTGGCATGCGTCCAATCAACTAGAAACACTTTCTAATTGGATTTCAACAAATTCAGGGAAGAAAAAAAAAAAAAAAAAATGGAAAGGTCACGGGACATGCTTATATGAAGCAATTATCCACTTCATGTGAAATAAAAAAAAATGGAAAGGTCACGTGACATGCTTATATGAAGCAATTATCCACTTCATGTGAAATCATTACACAAGGAAACATATTTGTGCACTTGCCAAAACAATTAACAACATCAATGATTGTTTCAACGAGTTAATACGATGGCGAATTCTCTTGCGATGTTAGGGGGGAAATACGACAATCTGAAATGGGTTCACGATTTATGAGATGACTAATCAATCACGATTGAATTTATTTTGTTTTATCTTTTTAATATATGTTATGTGGTGATATGCCAAAACTACCTTGTAACGGAATATTAAAACAAAAAGTTTCCGACTAGCTGAATTTATAGTTTGGTGTAGGATAGGTGACAAGAGATTCCATATTCATTTGATTCTACATAATATGTAGGGGAAATACGACAATCTGAAATGGGTTCACGATTTATGAGATGACTAATCAATCACGATTGAATTTATTTTGTTTTATCTTTTTAATATCATATGTTATGAGGTGATATGCCAAAACTACCTTGTAACGAAATATTAAAACAAAAAGTTTCCGACTATTAGCTGAATTTATAGTTTGGTGTAAGAAGAGGTGACAAGAGATTCCATATTTATTTTATTCTACATAACATGTAGGTACCTAATTGATAATATTTTCGATAGCATTGACAAGAGATATTCTACCGCTATGAGGACATTCGTGAAATGAACAAAATCTAGGTGCCGTCTTGTTTCAGATACCAGAAGCTGTCTTACCTGTGATAAAGTACTTGCTGAATTGGAAAAGATCGATGATGATACTGATATTTTTGGAGTGGACTTTGTTAAAATCAATGACAAACGATTGGCTAAGCATTATGGAATCAAGAACTTTCCTGCACTCACCTATTTCAGAGAAAAGGAACCTATTATTTACGATGGTAAGTAGCTCCAACATTTTTAACACGCCAGATTTACAAAACAATAATAAAATTTAGAGTTGAGGTAGACAATTTTATTGCTTGTCGATTATATTAACATTGTAAAGAAAACGAGACAAAATTCATCAGACACATTCTTTCAAATAGGGTAAATGAATTTACAATAGAGACCAGTATTTGTAATTACAATGGCTTTCATTGTACAAAAACTATTCTTGACAGTTTTCAAAATTCGTTCGATTCGAATTTCATCAGAATTACTGGTGTTAATGCCGGAATGATTAGGTATTCCTCAAATTCAATTACCTTCCCGGTTTTTGGTTTTCATGGACAGATAGAGACATCTTAGAGCGCTCCCTCAATCTTTTCTTTTTCTTAATTCTCTCCCAGGTGACTTGATGGACGAAGAAAATGTGCTGGACTTCCTAACCAGTTTAGAGGCCATGGACTTGCCCGACAGAATTGAAGAGGTGAACGCCAAAATTTTGAACAAAATTGTAGAGGATACAGAATTCGTTGCCGTACTATTTTGTAAGTAAGCATCGAGCCCGTTGTGTAAATGTCGTGCTCTTATTAGAATAGCTTAGAGCCAGGTTGTAGCGTCTCAAGTTGATTTGAGGCCAAAGTTCATTTCAACATAAGGACCCTGAACCTGGGGGTTAGTCAAAGGATTTTTTTTTTCTTTTAAATAATAAAACTGATTGTCTACATGTAATCCAGTATGATAGTTTTAGTTCTGTCACAGAAATGTGTGTCAGATTTTAGTTAGTTCCATTACCACCGCGAATTTTGTATAAATCAAGCTTTCATACTATTTATTGATAAATTTTATAAGAATCATCCTTAATGTTGGTAATTGGAATACTATGCATGTTTTATCTTGAATCTCTTAAATACCAACGAATATTGTTGAGATAACATATTAGCTTTGAAATACTTAAACTGATGTTTAGTGTCTTAGTAATATACATTAGTGTAGAGTTGTACACCTTTTGTGTTCAAAGTTCTATAAGTTTCACACCCACGAGTTAGCACTTGGCAAGCTTCGTCAGTTTTCATCGCAACTTTATAAATTACTCGTATCATATTAAACATCCCTATCCACCCATGAATGGTGTGAAAATTATACATCATATTTTATTCATTTTCAGTATGTACATAATAGCCTTTTTTCCAAGTGGGCGTGGAACTGTGGCAAATGCTTTGTTTATACTTTCTTATATGTTGCTAATTTTAATATGTTTTAATTTTTGTGAACGATTTGTTCTTCGATTGCTGATTTTTAGGCCCGGATGATAAGAGCTGTGCACCGCCCCACCAAAGTGAGTACCAAATTTAGCAAACTCAATATCAGGGTGACATTGTAATCCTTTGTCTCGTGTTCATCCTGTAAATTATTGAACATTTTCATCCTCTGTAGATTATGTAGACATTTTGAAAATGTACTGACCTTTATTTCCTTGTTAATCCCCTACCCCTTCCATAACGATGTCTTGATAGCATTTCTTAATTTATGATTAACATATGTTTATTAAGTCAGAGGTGGTTATCTTCCATTGTTGAGTAAACTTCCTTTTGCTACACCCTATATCTCTCTCCTATTGTCTTCGCCGAAAACACGAGAACCGAGAAAAAACTTCGATTCAACTCTAGTGCTTACCACTCTTACCAGACAACCAATTAAGTAAGACACCCTGTAACTCTATCTGAGGTTGAAGTTAAGATAAGTTAAGACAAATTTCTTACAATACATATTTGAAACCCTCAAATTCCGGCATCCTTTTCAATTCCCTATTCAAATTAAGAAAGAATCAGAAACAATATCAAGATTAAGCGAAAAACTGATTTTCTGTACCATCAAACATTTTCTCAAAAACTGAGAAATACTTTAACAATATTGCCATCAATTTCCAGACAAGCCCAACTGCAAGAGATGTTCGAAAGCACTGCAGGAGTTAGAGAACATTGACGACGAGGCGGATCAATTAGGAATAGGATTTGTGAAAATTTCGGATGAGTCGTTAGCTGAAGAATACAATCTGGGAGAGCTGCCAAAACTTGTCTACTACAGACACCAGATACCCATCATATATGAAAGTGAGTTTCTAACAGAAGGCGGCTCGGTGCATGTGTCATAAAAATTAAAAAAATATTAATGATAAAGAGATGAAACAACATTAGGAGCTAGACAACAGATAGGGATATAGCTACTATTCAAATTATCAAAATTGATTTTGCTCTAATCTTTGCTTTTTTCTTCTTTTTAATGTCCAATGTAGGTATGCCTTGTTGTTCTTCTGTTCCAATTTGGTAATAATTTTACTTGTGTACCATCTTGTATTCATTAAACTCTTCAATAACACATGCTGCTGCTTTGGACATGAGCCACAGTCCACTCCTGTCATTTGGTTTATCAAATCCATGAGCTTCAGTAAATTTGTGAAATCCTTTGCCATCTACACGTACAACAATAAAGCAGTTTGGTAAACACCTGTCATGGGACTCGAACTCTCGTACATATTCAAATTTACTTTTGGCCATGCTGCAGGCCAAGCTGAAATGGGACTTTGGTGTAAAGAGCTCACCTCTAGCAACTAACTTACAGAACTGCAACACTCCTGTACTGAATAACTTTGGAACCATTGAGATTTACACCATATGTGAGGGTCGGTACGTTTTATCGGTTCATCTACTCTAGGATTTTCTTTTTGAAAGACAAAATTAAAAAGAAGTACATTAGTACAAGGGAAAACTAGAAAAGCGAATAAGTAATAAGTTACCGGTAAAAAACTTAAAAAGTAAAAATAAAAAGTGGTTCATCTACTCTAGGATTTTCTTTTTGAAAGACAAAATTAAAAAGAAGTACATTAGTACAAGGGAAAACTAGAAAAGCGAATAAGTTACCAGTAAAAAACTTAAAAAGTAAAAAATTGAAGTTGAAAATTTTGAAATTTGAATTTTTTGTCACGTGCAAGAAACCCGATTTTTTCCAGATGATCGGATCAGACTTGCAAGCGATTTTTTTCATGTGATTTTTTTTTATCACTGGCGCGAAATTTTTAAAATTTTCTATTCCCAAAAATCCCAAATAAAAATGTGAAGTGACAGTTCTTTATTACTTTTTTGTTAGTTTTTCTTCTGAAAAATTAAATTTATCTTTAAACATTCTTGCTTTCTTGCTGAAGTACAAGGTATGTGAGAAAACCTGTGAGAAAAAATATGCCTGTCGGATTAAGATGAGACCAAGAAAATTGTAAGACGTAGGTATGTTCACTTTGTTATTTACCTACCAGTGATTAGGTATTGCACAACAATATTTCTATTAAAACACTTACCAAAATGTCTGTGTATCACGATGAGATAGAGATAGAGGACTTTGAGTATGATGAAGATGACGAGACCTACTACTACCCATGCCCATGTGGTGATCGGTTTCAGATCACAAAGGAACAGTTGAAGGCTGGAGAAGATGTTGCAACATGTCCCACATGCTCATTGATTATCAAAGTTATCTATGACATTGAAACTTTTCTTGAGGCTGAGAAAGATGACATAAAAAGTACAAGCTCTTCTACTCATGTAGCCCTCTGTAATTAAATCTGTGATGTTGATGCTAAGTGATTCTTGTAACTCCAATGAGCAGATCAATGTAACAACTACTGCTCTACCTCAGGTAGACTATAACATTGATCCTTCTCACATTTACCCCTACTGTTTCAATAACTTTCTTTCCAAAAATAAACCCTTTATCTTGAAATCTTGTGTAAATGAATGGAATAGCTCCCTACATTGGGTTCAAAATAAGCAACCTAACTTTGAATATCTCTCTAACCACTATGGAGACATTGAGGTACCTGTTGCTAATTGTAACTCGTACTATTTCAATGCTCATGAAAAAACTAATATGACATTAAAGGAATACACAATTTACTGGCAAAATAAAATTGATGGAAAGCTCTCAGAGACAGAACCCCTCTATTATTTGAAAGACTGGCATTTTACTAGAGATTTTAAAACTGAAGACATTTATCGAGTACCCAATGTGTTCTCTTCTGACTGGTTAAATGAGTATTATTCTGAGCACCTAGAACACAAGGATGATTACAGATTTGTATACATGGGTCCAAAAGAAACATGGACTCCTCTTCATGCAGATGTATTCCATTCATATAGTTGGTCTGTCAATATTTGTGGTAGAAAACAATGGTTGTTACTAGCTCCAGGGAATGAAAAATACTTCAAAGACTCAATGGGAAATTTGATCTCAGATATGAGGAGTGTTGACTGGTCTACATTACCTAGGGATACAGTCATCATTGTTGAGCAAGAGGCTGGGGATAGTATATTTGTTCCATCAGGCTGGCATCATCAGGTCACCAACTTAGAACATACAATTTCCATCAATCATAATTGGATCAATGGGACTAATATTGATCATGTGTACCATGAAATGGTGTCTCATTTGGAAGCTGTAAAAAAGGAAATTGATGACTGTAAAGACATGGACGACTGGACATCACATTGTCAACTCATGTTGCAAGTCAGCTTTGGAATCAATTTCAGACAGTTCTTTGATATGCTCAAGTTTATCTGTCAGAAAAGGTTGACATCATTGAAGAATGGAACAACAATCCGGGTATGTTAAAAATGTAGTTAGTTACCTTCATAAAAATTAAAAAAAAATATTAATGATAAAGAGATGAAACAACATTAGGAGCTAGACAACAGATAGGGATATAGCTACTATTCAAATTATCAAAATTGATTTTGCTCTAATCTTTGCTTTTTTCTTCTTTTTAATGTCTAATGTAGGTATGCCTTGTTGTTCTTCTGTTCCAATTTGGTAATAATTTTACTTGTGTACCATCTTGTATTTTTCAGCTATATGGCAATTGGATTCTAAGTTTGGATCACACCATGTTTGATTTGAGGAAAGCAAGTGATGTTCTGAAGCTATGTGCACAACATGAAGACTGGGATCTTAAATTAGAGACAAATAAATTAATAGAAGACTTAAACTCTTCAATTTAATAAACCATCATGTGCATGAGCCACTTTGTTAGATACTTGTTCCCTACAGAATGTTCACTGTTCAACAGTGCAGACTGTAGGGGGAAAGACCTGAAAATTTTGAAAATAAAAATAAATACAAGCATGTATAGGAACCACATGGAATATTTGATGGCTTTTATATTTTATAAATATTGGTACATTGTTAAAGTACATGTTTTAATTTTTTGTACAGAAATATAATCTAAAGTTCAAACATCTACAATATAATTTGTTATAATTATATTACCTGACTTTTATGTTATTTATCTTGAATGTCTTAAAAGAATACTATGACAAAATGTGTAACAGTGTAAGTATGTATGTGTACCTAAACTTGTACAAACAGCTTGTGTCAAATAGTGGTGGACATAATACATACTGAACATGGCAGGTAGAATGTGTGGGGAATCTACCCAGAAGGATACGTAGAGTACTCTGTACTTTATGTCATCACGTCCCAATATCATATAGTCTGATTCAAATTAAGGCAATATAGTAATTAGTTAAGTATAAGCTATGTCATGTTAAAAAATAAAAATAACAAAGTGTTCTTCACCTGACTAAGTTGGATGGGATAGTCTGATACATTTCATCGGGAATGTTCTAAAATAAATAAAACGAAAATCTAAGAGAGATCAGCGTGAATCAGAAAGTACCTTATAGACAGTTCTTCCTTTCAGACAAGATAAAAAAAGATATAGTGAGGGTGGGTAAAAATTACGAATTCGACTAAAAACATAAGCCTTTTCTTTTTATTTCTTCGATTTTGGTCTTAGCTGGATATAAATACTAGATGGATGGTAAGTTTATGAGTCGGAACTATTAAGATTAGATGTATTATTATATATAGTTTCAATCAATGAGTCAGTTGTACATCTTATATTTAGTACTTCAAGATTATTGACTACGTATTATATGGTTTCAAAAGCTAAAAATATGTGCGTCATGACGTTTTGTACGTACATCACAATTTTTATCTACAACCTACTTTGTAGATAAGAATTGTGATGTACGTAAAACGAGTACTCGACAAATAGGACCAGTATAGAGAGGTTTGAAAATACGATGGAAACAGCTTCTTTGTATCTATTCTTGCTTCTAGTGGACATAAAGACAAGATGAGATATACTATTAAAGAGTCGACACTTTTGAATGTACGTAACTCAAGATAAGACTATATTATTTTCAGAATTCAAAAGCATACCTTAACGTTCATCACAAATTCATCTACAACCCAATCCTTTGTGTAGAAGTAGGAATAATAAGGAGCAATAGAAAATAAAAAATACGAACATATCATTCAATAAGAAGGCAGTTGTCTATTATATCGTATCTTGCACTGTTATACCTACTACACTCTACTCCATCCTTGGCGTAGTGTCAATCTGCTTTCTTTGTCGATGAGACACCGCTTGTACGCGACGGAACCCGGGTCGATTCCCGGTGGGGTCAAGAAATTTGTATCATGCAAATGATTGATCCCGTGACTGGCTGGTGCGGGGCCCCCTCAGCCTCGTGAGGAAAATGAGTAGCTATGACATGTAAATGCGCATAGCGACCGGTGCCAGCATGGTAGGTAAACATTGGTTGTTAGGATTATTGAGATATGTATTGGGAAAAATCCTACAATGCTGCAGTGAGCACCAAAGTTGTGACATAATAACACAAAGAAATTGCATTTACATTTACGCAACAGAAGAAGAAAAACACGAACATTTCCATTTCCAAGTAAGAAGTAATAATCAAAAATATCTACCTAGATCTAATACTGACATACGGAACATTACGTTCAAAGGACACAATCTACTTAATGGAACATGTTAAATTTACCAACAACTTATTCTATTGAATATTTCATGGACTTTTTATTTAATAAAGTAAAAATAAACACGCGAAAACGTGGCTGACTATTCAAAATCATCTAGGATTCAAAACAAAATTTATCCCAAGTTTGGGATAAATTTTAATAATACTATAATAAAAGCTTCTAGATTTTTTCCATAAGTGTGAATAAATAACACATGTTTTAAAAATATACCACTATGAAACCAAAAGTTTTATATATGAAACCAATACGAGTTGCTATTTGTACACCATCTAGGATTCAAAACAAAATTTATCCCAAGTTTGGGATAAATTTTAATAATACTATAATAAAAGCTTCTAGATTTTTTCCATAAGTTTGAATAAATAACACATGTTTTAAAAATATACCACTATGAAACCAAAAGTTTTATAAAGGAAACCAATACGAGTTGCTATTTGTACAAACCTTATACCCCTTATACCTAGGTAGGTACTGATGGGGAAAAATTCCCTAGAAAAAGTTACATATTAGCTAAGGACAAATTATTGTTGTTTATTTGTCCAAATGAGAAGCATTATGTAGACAAAAAAGTATTAATGTACATCCAAATTTTTGAACTCTTATGTATGAATGTAAGTAGGTGAGTATAGTAGAATTTTCCATCTCAATCAGAATAATAAATTTCAGTTCAAAGGTGAACTTTTTTTGCCACACTTTTACATGTAAACGTGTTATACAATGAATCTTATAACAGCTTAGCCATGGACAAGATTTAAAGAAAAAAAAAAAAATACAAATACATGGTAAGATAAGGAAACAGAAACTTGATGAAATACAAAATAATGATATAATTATATTGGCATTTCAAACACAGGAAGGGGAAGGAAGAGGAAATATCCCACTGAACATATAGGTATTTGCTAGAACTTACCTTATAGTAGTCCATTTTCCTTTGCTAGGAATCATTCATCATTGCATTTAGGATCATTATCTCCTTCTCCATGGTGTTCTTTTCTTTGTGGGTTTTTACTTTTCTTCTTGTTGTTTCCTTTCAAATTTTCTTGAGCCACATTTCTGAATTTAACAAAGACTATTTCACAGCTATTAGCACCAATTTCCTGACATACAGGCATGTCTACAGATGAGTCCAAAATATGGGGATTCTCATTCCAGAATTTATCATTAATGATATCACAGTTCAGAGGTACATACACAGTATTGCACACAGGACTCCCAGTAGAGCTAGGTACAAGAGACTTGATAATTATTGTCCCTTTTTTGTAGAGCTCACATTCATTGTTGTAATTAATCTTACAATCCTTGAACAAAAGTTCATGTTTCTCTGATGATACTGTTCCTCGAAGGATTTTTTCTGCCTGTAAAGAATATTAAGAAATTCAATAATATTCAGTATATTACCTTTTTGTTTACTCTACCAAGAATTGAACCTGTGGCTTGAATTCTATGATAGTAGTGAGGTTGCCCACAATTTTTCTCATGCTCATAGCGAATGGCAGAAGGTGGAGTAAACATAGGACTTACCTACTAAGTATAGTATATCTCTTTATTTTTGAACAACTTTTTTTTTTTTTTTCAACAAAATACTCAAGTATATTTATTCACAATTCATGGACAGCCATAACATAATAAATTAAAAGAAATAACAATAAAGAAGAAGAAAGAAATATGTAACTGAAGAAAGAATAGGGGAAAATAGAGAAGAAAAGATGGCGAAAAATAAAAAAAAAAAAAATGGCAAATGGCAGAAGGTGGAGTAAACATAGTACTTACCTACTATAGCATATAGTTTTAGCTTATCTTTTAAAGCATTTCCCACAAACAAAGTAACTTCCCCAACTTGTCAATCTAATGTATAGGTACCTATAGGTAAATAACCAACTTATCCTCACCTCTTGTTTGGAATGCCCACACTTTTGAACCAATCCCCAAAATGCAGTATTGTACAAGTTATTTATATGAGCATCAGCTTGCCGCCAACTCAAATAGTCTCTCAAGTTTCTCACAGTGGGGTACAAAATAACCCTAGAATCAAATGCTGGTGGATATTTCAACTTCTTACAGCAGAACTTATCCCAGTAGAATCCATAACTAGATGTGAACAAACTGCATACAACAGATGCTATCTTATCAGCTCTTCTATTGTAAATGTTTGTGTTGCGCGAAAATATGAAGCTGTATTCATCACTTTGGCCATATGCACAACAGATATCATTAAACTCTTCAATAACACATGCTGCTGCTTTGGACATGAGCCACAGTCCACTCCTGTCATTTGGTTTATCAAATCCATGAGCTTCGGTAAATTTGTGAAATCCTTTGCCATCTACACGTACAACAATAAAGCAGTTTGGTAAACATCTGTCATGGGACTCGAACTCCATGAAGCATGAACAAGTGGTAACCTTCGGGGTATGGCTGAAATTAAGCCAGTCAATGTAATCAAAGCCTGAGTACCTACTGTTCTTACCAATCTTGTGTAGAACCAGCTGTTTCAATGGCTACCTGGCAAACAAGCGACGAAATACTGCTTCAAAGTAAATGATCCAGCATGAAGCATGAACAAGTGGTAACCTTCGGGGTATGGCTGAAATTAAGCCAGTCAATGTAATCAAAGCCTGAGTACCTACTGTTCTTACAAATCCTCTGTAGAACCAGCTGTTTCAATGGCTACCTGGCAAACGAGCGACGAAATACTGCTTCAAAGTAAATGATTCAGCCACCCACGATCCTAGGCAAGACATTCTGAACGATGCTTTTATATGGAGGGCATCGGTGTATCCTTAGTAGCAAAGTTGCCGGCTCTCTTCATAATTTTGATAGGCGTGTTCCTCAAGCAACTAAAAAATAGATACATCGTTATTAATTTTCATAATTTGCAACCCAAAAACTTCTTTTTCAAGGTATTAAGTTAAAGTAGACATAGTGTATCCGTTAGAAGGTACCCATAGTATAGTACCTATCTCATGAAAGTAAAAGTAATTTAACCATTTCATCCAGAGGGAATCGGAATGCAAAAAAAAACACTGCGTGGTATTTGGGACTTGTTGCCTCGTGGAGGCAGAAGGTACCCATAGTATAGTACCTATCTCATGAAAGTAAAAGTAATTTAACCATTTCATCCAGAGGGAATCGGAATGCAAAAAAAAAAACACTGCGTGGTATTTGGGACTTGTTGCCTCGTGGAGGTCATTCTCATTCACCAACTACTGTGAGGTACCAACAGGGGGGTACAGGGGATGAGCAACTGCATAACAACCAACAAGGTAGCTAGGTATAACGATTGCAATCACCTCACAGCTGATTCAGAACACTATTTTTACTTTGGTAGACAGAAAATACAGGATGTATCAAAGTTTTTTAGGAGGGGCCAAACGAGAAATTCACTCGCACACGTTTTATTTTCAACCCAGAGAGCGGTGCTCTCAAGGTTACTTATGAGCAAATTTTTAAGAAATAGAAACAAATTACGTTATTTACATCCATCGACAGAAAATACAGGATGTATCAAAGTTTTTTAGGAGGGGCCAAACGAGAAATTCACTCGCACACGTTTTATTTTCAACCCAGAGAGCAGTGCTCTCAAGGTTACTTATGAGCAAATTTTTAAGAAATAGAAACAAATTACGTTATTTACATCCATTCGCATTAGAAGACACGGAAAAACCAGTTACCTCGGCGGTGACCTTTGACCAGTTGGATTGGACTTCACGAGGTATCACGATTCCCGAGGTACAACACCACCTAATGAAGTACTCCTATAATCCAATACCACATAAAAATAGCCTCAGATTCATTCGAGCAGGGGGCAGAATAAAACAAGTTATTCTAATCCTGTTATAGTTATGAGGGAACCCCCTGTATATGGAAACCAATGGCACTGCATTCAACATGATCCAACAACCAAGCTACGTGGGATCTACGTGCACGTCACGGATACGTATAGAAAACGTTACGGTTACGTAGACCTCGGAGTTCGTGAATCATCAACCAAGGAGGGGAGACCCCACCACAATACTACAGTGCAGACGCGAGTCACAAGCAGGGCCGAAGTTATGGAAGTACTCTCTCGGTAACATCTAACTAACCCTCCTCCTTTATTCCCTTTTTTCTCTATTTCTCTTTCTTTCTCTCTCTCTCTCTCTCTCTCACTGTATTTTCACTCCCTTTGGACTTTTAGTCCTCTCTTAACCTTGACCTGACACTTCTTATTTCCCTTTTCTTCACATTGAAGAGGTTGAATGATGCCATGGTTTGATGGCTATAGTGTTGCTCTAGTTTTATTAATCAGTATATGCATGACAAAAAAATTTATGTTAAAAATTGGTCACAGTCAAAAATGGGATGGATCTTTTTTAAAGGTAGTTATTTGCAATTTCCATTGGCCCTAATTTTATTGTCTCTTCATTATGATTTCATAGGTTTTTAGGACCCATCTTTCCAATGTCCTAATTTTTCCCCTTTGGTCCTTGCTTCATCAATCAATCCACTTGATTTTTGGTAGGATTTCATAGGTTTTTAGGACCCATCTTTCCAATGTCCTAATTTTTCCCCTTTGGTCCTTGCTTCATCAATCAATCCACTTGATTTTTTGGTATCTCTTTCTTTTTTTAATTGGCACCTACATACCCAATTTCTTTATTCCAATCTAGATCTTCCCTTTCTCCATTGAAAATTAATTTTTTTTCTTCATCTGTTAAAAAATAAAAAAAAAAAACAACTCTAGGCCTTCTCTACTGTTAAACCTTGTTCTTTTATTTATTTATTTTAATCTCCCTTAAATACCTTGAATTCCCAACATGTTGTTATGTCCTCACGATTATTTCCATGTTAGGTTTTGTCACATTTGTGGCTGGTACATAGTTATTAGTTTGCACACAGTTTTCAGAAGGAATGAACCATATAGGTAGGTGAATCTTTAACTCTTGAATCTTGATGCTTGGATTACTGAGGGATTGTATTGAAAAGTAAGTACCTCTAATTTCATTTTTTATAACTTCGTGAAGTCCAATCCAACTGGTCAAAGGTCACCGCCGAGGTAACTGGTTTTTCCGTGTCTTCTAATGCGGATGGATGTAAATAACGTAATTTGTTTCTATTTCTTAAAAATTTGCTCATAAGTAACCTTGAGAGCACCGCTCTCTGGGTTGAAAATAAAACGTGTGCGAGTGAATTTCTCGTTTGGCCCCTCCTAAAAAACTTTGATACATCCTGTATTTTCTGTCTACCAAAGTAAAAATAGTGTTCTGAATCAGCTGTGAGGTGATTGCAATCGTTATACCTAGCTACCTTGTTGGTTGTTATGCAGTTGCTCATCCCCTGTACCCCCCTGTTGGTACCTCACAGTAGTTGGTGAATGAGAATGACCTCCACGAGGCAACAAGTCCCAAATACCACGCAGTGTTTTTTTTTTTGCATTCCGATTCCCTCTGGATGAAATGGTTAAATTACTTTTACTTTCATGAGATAGGTACTATACTATGGGTACCTTCTAACGGATACACTATGTCTACTTTAACTTAATACCTTGAAAAAGAAGTTTTTGGGTTGCAAATTATGAAAATTAATAACGATGTATCTATTTTTTAGTTGCTTGAGGAACACGCCTATCAAAATTATGAAGAGAGCCGGCAACTTTGCTACTAAGGATACACCGATGCCCTCCATATAAAAGCATCGTTCAGAATGTCTTGCCTAGGATCGTGGGTGGCTGAATCATTTACTTTGAAGCAGTATTTCGTCGCTCGTTTGCCAGGTAGCCATTGAAACAGCTGGTTCTACAGAGGATTTGTAAGAACAGTAGGTACTCAGGCTTTGATTACATTGACTGGCTTAATTTCAGCCATACCCCGAAGGTTACCACTTGTTCATGCTTCATGAATTTTTCCTGTGGGCTCTGGAAGAGCTTTTCCGTGAAATCTGCGTCATATTGAAATCCATGTTATGGTGGACGTCTTCATCGAAATCCCGGATAATTTGGTTAAAATTAGAGAGACGAATAGCCTGAGAAAGGAGATGACGTGTTCACATTAAAACGTATTGGAAACGTATATTTGTCATGAAAATGTTGAGAATCCCTGTAGAATATCTGGAAATTTCCATGAAGAAATTATTCACGTCGCAGAAACTTCTAGAAACGTCATAAAACGATTATCGATTCGCCCTCGTTTACAGTCGGTAAAGATCGTAGCCAATCAGATTCCAGTATTCTTGAGGAAGGGCATCGATCGGTCGAGGCTATAAATAGGAGTCAAATCGGAATTACGTCGTATTTTTCACTGAACGTTCAAATTGTGTGGTTGCGTTTCTTCGTCTTTTCATTTCGTTTTTTCTTTAATTTCTTTGTCTTGTAATAGTATTGAAAATGAGTGCTTTTGTTGAGGAGGTAAGTTTTTTGAGTATTTCTTTATGTTTTAAATGTTATTATTTGAACTATTAAGATTTTTCATGGTCTTTATGTTCCTACTCAGGGTGACCTCGTTTCACCATATTGCGCATTACTTTATATGGACGCGTCATCAAGACCAAGGATGTTCTTTTCTTTTTTTCTCTCAAGATTATTTTCTTTCACTTGTTCATTTGATCTCTATTAATATATTATTTTTTCTTCAACAATCGTAAATTCTGGTCGTCTACTGGTTTGGAGAGATTGAAGTTAATATTTCAAAATCTGTGATGAAAGGTGAAAGTGTGAAGTCTTAAAGTAAAAATTTTCAAGTGTGGGTAATAGTCTAATGTCTACGATATAAGGTTGTCTACGGTTTAAAAGTGGTGTTCGTCAACTTCTTGGTCATATGCACCACCCATGGTAAAAGGCAAAAGTATCAAGTCGATTAAAGGTTAAAAATATACGAGTAAGTGCAGGTAAAAGTCAAATGTCAAGGATTTAAGGGTAAAGTCTACGATTGAAGTAAAAAGTTCAAAGTCCATGATTAAAGGTAAATTTTTTTGAGTCGATTGAAGGTATAAAATTACAAGTGAAGGTAAAAGTCTAATGTTTTCAAATTAAGGTTTCGAAGTTTCATGTATTTCAACTCAAAACAAATTGTTTACATGTTACAAGCACAAAATAGTAATAGAAAATCTAAAATTAAAAATAAAAAGAGTTTTTACTTATTTCTAGTAACCAGATAACAATCATCTGGGTAACGGGGGTTTGTGAGGACATCAGGCACATTCTAGGCCACTAAATCGGAATCGGAACACGTCAGGAATTCATCTTGCCGACCATCATTACACCTCCAATTTCCTAATATCCACTTGGTTCTACTTCTTCATCGTACCTCTCTCTCTCTCTTTCTCTCTCTCTCTCTCTCTCTCTCTCTCTCTCTCTCTCACACACACACACATCAGAAAAGGTTGACATCATTGAAGAATGGAACAACAATCCAGGTATGTTAAAAATGTAGTTAGTTACCTTCATAAAAATTAAAAAAAAATATTAATGATAAAGAGATGAAACAACATTAGGAGCTAGACAACAGATAGGGATATAGCTACTATTCAAATTATCAAAATTGATTTTGCTCTAATCTTTGCTTTTTTCTTCTTTTTAATGTCTAATGTAGGTATGCCTTGTTGTTCTTCTGTTCCAATTTGGTAATAATTTTACTTGTGTACCATCTTGTGAACATGGGTGACCAAATTAATTTAACCAAGCTCAAGATATGTCAAAACATTCTTGTGATGTTTGGCCTTAAAATATTTTTTTGTCTAAATGTTCTAAATAGTAAATACCTACAAAGCCTTAAACTATCTTACAGTATAAGATGATTAGACCCAGAATGATTTATAGTAATGATCAGACAAAAATAAATTCATTTGTTGATTAATTAAAATCGTCATCTCAATAATTAGGTATGTTCCATGGGGTCAGTACGTCAATACCAAGTACCAACATGAATTCACATGTGCACACCATTATTCCTTTGGTGCCATCTCCTTACCTAATAGTAAAGCAATCGTCGAGAGTAAAATTAAATGCACACTTTCTTTCCCAAGAATACTTGAGTAATTTCAGCAGGTTTACTCCACTCCAAATATTCCTGGTACAATATTGCTCTCAATAAAATTGTATCCAATTCAATGCAGAACCCTCAGCACTATTTTTGACATGTAATATTGATGCTTCATTACACCAATATATCAAAACAGGATAAAACTTGACAGTGGATTCAAGGAAAGGATTCATTATTTAGTCAACCATTGTTAAACATACTTTTTAACTTGAAGACAGATACTGCAAAAACTCGTCTGTTGACGCCTTCATACAAATCAAAATGCAGACTTGTTTCTTGTATCCAAGTCTGTGTTGGGTTGAGAATTGTGTGGGAAAACTTCTCTTAACTCTCGTGTATCAATTGCATGTTGAAAGACAGATAGGAAAATGAAGAGACACCTTCTCATCATAAACACCACAGTCACTAGTTCTGAGCAGAGCCTACTCAAAAATCTAAATCAACCAAAACTTAGATCATTCGCTTTAGAGTTCAGCTTACGTGACCATTGTCAATACTATCAGCCCATGTCGTCACAGGTCATCCAGCCGACAAACTGATATCTGAATGACGCCTATAACAAAATAAATAAACATTTGGGTTTCAAATTTTGTAAAACAAAAACACGTCCAACTCAAGGATAGGTGTCCCTGGAAAAAGAACCAAGTAGGTATTTTTCAACAAAATACTCAAGTATATTTATTCACAATTCATGGACAGCCATAACATAATAAATTAAAAGAAATAACAAGAAAGAAATATGTAACTGAAGAAAGAATAGGGGAAAATAGAGAAGAAAAGATGGCGAAAAATAAAAGAAAAAGAACCAAGTAGGTACGTTGCGAGTTGCGACATATTGTGACATAATTATGTCCATGTCCACGAGGGCTTTAAGTTCAGTAACCAGTAGACGACCAGAATTTACGATTGTTGAAGAAAAAATAATATATTAATAGAGATCAAATGAACAAGTGAAAGAAAATATCTTTAGAGAGAAAAGATAATAAATTAAAAGAAATAACAATAAAGAAGAAGAAAGAAATATGTAACTGAAGAAAGAATAGGGGAAAATAGAGAAGAAAAGATGGCGAAAAATAAAAAAAAAATGGCAAATGGCAGAAGGTGGAGTAAACATAGTACTTACCTACTATAGCATATAGTTTTAGCTTATCTTTTAAAGCATTTCCCACAAACAAAGTAACTTCCCCAACTTGTCAATCTAATGTATAGGTACCTATAGGTAAATAACCAACTTATCCTCACCTCTTGTTTGGAATGCCCACACTTTTGAACCAATCCCCAAAATGCAGTATTGTACAAGTTATTTATATGAGCATCAGCTTGCCGCCAACTCAAATAGTCTCTCAAGTTTCTCACAGTGGGGTACAAAATAACCCTAGAATCAAATGCTGGTGGATATTTCAACTTCTTACAGCAGAACTTATCCCAGTAGAATCCATAACTAGATGTGAACAAACTGCATACAACAGATGCTATCTTATCAGCTCTTCTATTGTAAATGTTTGTGTTGCGCGAAAATATGAAGCTGTATTCATCACTTTGGCCATATGCACAACAGATATCATTAAACTCTTCAATCAGAAAGAAATAATAGTACTTGCATTAACTTTCTCACCCATTGGTCTCAGTTAATCCCATTTAAGGCTGGACCTAATATTAGTGTTCTACCAAACCAGAGTGTTTTAGGCCAGTAGGTAGCATTGTGTATAAATCTACACCATACTAGAAAAATACCTACCTATGCACCACACCATCATAAAGGTAGCTAACTGTACAAAAATCTAAAGTCAATTCATATTGGGTACATACCTTCACTGGAACATTGTGATTTGTTGAATGCAAAGGACACCCATAGCAATAAGCCACCCAACTTCTTATCAGTTCACACTACAACAAATCCTATGGATGGGTAATTTGTACAAATTGGTGTATTTTATTTACCAAATTAAAAATCAGCAAGCTCTAGGGAAATTTCTGCATTCAATTTGGTCTGGAATAAGTTAAAACATACCAAAATATTCAAGATATGGATTTGTTAAAATTTGGCAGGTGGGAAGAGAGAAAGATAATATCTCAGAATAGACATGTTAATATCTGGGACTGTACAAGATACACGTAAATATGGACCATGTATAAATGGGTACATGTATTGTATACATGAATATATCGAAATATTCACATGAATACCTCAGAATAGACTAGAATATATCATATCAAGGATACTCCAGGACATAAATATCACCGAATAGACACGCGTGAAGATCCTGCAATAAGAGAGAAAGTGAAAACGTGAATATACCGGCCTTTATACTGATCCCAGCGAAAACTTGAAGGTGGAGGTAGAAGACGCTCAATTTTGGCTCCCACTCTTGTGTAGGAATTCGTACAGTTTGGGCAACTCGTGCTCTAGACGAATAACTCGGATTTGGGACACAAGAGACCAGGTTTGAATGTCTGAGGATTTGTCCGGACCAGCGTAGGTCACCAAATAGGAGATCAAGTCCTGAGAACCATCCTTGTCCAGGTCTGCCAGAAGCACTGAAAGAACAAAGGATGGTGATAATACATATGTGGATAATGGATATTACAGAGAGAGAGAAAAAAAAAAGATGGAGAGCCCCCATCCTTGTCCAGGTCTGCCAGAAGCACTGAAAGAACAAAGGATAGTGATAATACATATGTGGATAATGGATATTACAGAGAGAGAGAGAAAAAAAAAAGATGGAGAGACCAAAGACTTTACCAAGTTTTAATTTTGTACCTATCACGCATATTTTTGCAATCAAAATTGAAAGAAAAAGTTCAACAGTTATCAAGTCAGACCAAAACAAAATTATCAAGTTTAAAATAAATAAGCACTATAAGCAGTCCTGTGCTATAAAAATGATACTGGAACTTGGCCTGGCGCACTGCTGTACACTCAGATAAACTGTATTCTGTAACTCATAAAATACAGAAGACTTTAGACTGTACCGGGTACAGGATCTTTCTTAGTCTCATTCGAGCAGGGCACAAGGTAAAGTATTCTCTTCTACTGTAGTTGTAATATTTTTTAGTCTCATTCGAGCAGGACACAAGGTAAAGTATTCTCTTCTACTGTAGTTGTAATATTTTTTAGTCTCATTCGAGCAGGACACAAGGTAAAGTATTCTCTTCTACTGTAGTTGTAATATTTTTTAGTCTCATTCGAGCAGGACACAAGGAAAAGTATTCTCTTCTACTGTAGTTGTAATATTTTTTAGTCTCATTCGAGCAGGACACAAGGTAAAGTATTCTCTTCTACTGTAGTTGTAATATCTTTTAGTCTCATTCGAGCAGGACACAAGGTAAAGTATTCTCTTCTACTGTAGTTGTAATATTTTTTTAGTCTCATTCGAGCAGGACACAAGGTAAAGTATTCTCTTCTACTGTAGTTGTAATATTTTTTAGGCAAGGTATTGTACTATAGTTGTAACAACTCACGAGAATACTCCTGTAGGGAGGTTCCAGGCTGACAGGAATTGGAATGGCACAGTTGTATGATGTCACTCTGACTGGCATTCACTATGTGAGGTCCCGGGGTTCCATCAGGACTGAACATGACTAGAACAATGCGCTCCTGCAGATGACGAATGATGATGATCTTGTCCTTATCGTAGTAATCTTCTTGCTCCTCCTGAAATGAAGAGGAATTTTAGGTCCGGACTGCAAGAATTCTTTTTCTCTATTCCCTTGTAGACGTCCTTAAAAACACTGTGATTAAACTCAACTCTGATGTTGAAAAAAAAAAAACGAATTTGGCTCAGGCTCCAGTTGCTCTCAATTGTTCATACAATTTTACCTACTGTAAATGTGTCAATACTACAATAAGTAGTATTTGCTTGGTTTATAGAAAGACATATTATGTATTTATCGAAACGAAGTTTTTTTAAGAAGTTTGATAGGGGGAACTGTAACTCCTAAGGTGAAACACCGAAATCGAGAGAAGAAAGACGGGATAGGAGAAAGCCAGCCGTTCCGAGAACGAACGAACATCCACAAACAAAAGAAAAATCCTTTACCTTGTCTGGCTGCCACTCCCAGTATTTGAGCAGGAATCCGTTGGCAGCATTGTTGAAGTGTATGATGAGGGGTTGCATGATGTAGGTCTTGGACGCATTAAACGAATACACCGTATGATTCGTATCGTCTGATATATTAACCACCGCACTACAATGATCTGGACACACGCCCGTGTTCTCGATCACCAAATGGTACTTGTCCAGAGTAAGCGTGTTCTGTCGCTTGGTGGACTTGTGCTGAGGAGGCAGTTTGGCAACAGGGGGTGAGGCAGTGTTGCCGTTGGCAGTGTGAGAGGCAGACTCGTCGATGTTGGAGGACGCGGTGGATTTACTTCTTGACTTGTACAAGTCGCTAATGCTGACGGACGCTACGCGTTCTGGGGAAGAAAAGTAATTTACCTCACCTATTAAGTAAGTAGAAAACTTGAAAGTGTGGTTGTAAAGGTACTCATATGCAAAAAGGAGGTGGCAGATTCAAATTCTTATCTGTGTATAAATGGAAACACTTTCAATTGCTTAAACCATACTCGTATTCATCAGGATTCGGATTTTTTTCCCCAACCACCTCAATTTTTCCATTAGTTATTTCCTCACAAGGCTGAGTGCACCCTAAAGTAGGCACTTGTTCAATGTCATAGGATTACTTAAATCACTTTTGTTTTAAAGAATGGAAAACAGAGATGAGTGCACCCTAAAGTAGGCACTTGTTCAATGTCATAGGATTACTTAAATCACTTTTGTTTTAAAGAATGGAAAACAGAGATTTTTTTATACTAACCTCTTTCTCCCTGGACACATACATAGATGACAGTGTCTGGACTGGTCAGGTTGAGTCCAGTCATTTGGTCGCAGTCTTCCTTCACCAGAGGTGTGCCTATCTGTACTCCATTAGATCCAGACAGCAAAGCCAGCTGATACTTGCTAGGTCCCATGTAGGAGATGAGTACAAGGTCATTGACCCCGTCCCCTGTCAGGTCATCAACAATGAGAGGGAACTTCATCTTCCCATCTTTGTACCCATTGTTGGTTTTACGCCAGAGCAGATTACCTGGAAGCAAAGAGGGGGAGAAAAAGTTGAATGGTTTCTTCAAATTAAATTGATCCCAAGGGCAAAATAAACCTAAAACCTTTACAAATTGAGGTTGTCTGAAGGCATGTGATGTGTTCTAATTTTCAATCACTCAACCCCAATTAATTAAATACTTAGTAAGTGAATTATGTAAGGTTTGGTATTTTGTAACAAGTAAGAATTGGTGCTTTATTCAGGCTGTTGAAGTAGGACAAGTAGGTACTTGAGAGTTATTTATTTCAGTGGGTTACTGAATTTATCAAAACTGTACTTTCTACTCACCTGTAGCTTGAGAGAGCACAGCCAGGTATCCATTATCGGCAATCACAATACAGTCCAGCACACCATCCAAATTTATATCAATCAAACCACAATCTACTTCTTTAGGAACATTGTTAAGTGTCTTCCGCCACAGCTCTACAGGCCGTACACTGTCCAAAGCAATGAGACCTCCACCTGTAGGAGGTGGTTGACCACTGCGCAGAGACATTTGGCGTCTTTCAAATATTGGACTTCTCATCATGAATAGTAGCTTGTCTCGAGCAATAGTTATGGGACCTTCCAATTCTGAAATGAAAATCAATAAGAACATGATAAAAGACTATTCTAGTCAGTGATCCTAACCTTTCTTATCAATAGGCTATATAACAGACTCTAGTGAAGATTGATGATACAAGCCATAAGACAAGCCTGATTCAAATTAATCTGATCATCTTGTATTTTTCAGCTATATGGCAATTGGATTCTAAGTTTGGATCACACCATGTTTGATTTGAGGAAAGCAAGTGATGTTCTGAAGCTATGTGCACAACATGAAGACTGGGATCTTAAATTAGAGACAAATAAATTAATAGAAGACTTAAACTCTTCAATTTAATAAACCATCATGTGCATGAGCCACTTTGTTAGATACTTGTTCCCTACAGAATGTTCACTGTTCAACAGTGCAGACTGTAGGGGGAAAAACCTGAAAATTTTGAAAATAAAAATAAATACAAGCATGTATAGGAACCACATGGAATATTTGATGGCTTTTATATTTTATAAATATTGGTACATTGTTAAAGTACATGTTTTAATTTTTTGTACAGAAATATAATCTAAAGTTCAAACATCTACAATATAATTTGTTATAATTATATTACCTGACTTTTATGTTATTTATCTTGAATGTCTTAAAAGAATACTATGACAAAATGTGTAACAGTGTAAGTATGTATGTGTACCTAAACTTGTACAAACAGCTTGTGTCAAATAGTGGTGGACATAATACTGAACTGGCAGGTAGAATGTGTGGGGAATCTACCCAGAGGTACGTAGAGTACTCTGTACTTTATGTCATCACGTCCAAATATTATTATTAGGCAATATAAATATAAGTATAACTATGTCATGTTAAAAAATAAAAATACAAAGTGTCTTCACAAGACTTGTAGGAAGTTAAATATCACGGGAATTTTCTAAAAAATAAAACGAAAATCTAAGAGAGATCAGAGTGAATCAAAAGTACCTACACTTCCTCGACAAGAAAAAAAGAAGAGGGGGGGGAAAAAATACGAATAAAAAACAAGCCTTTTCTTTTATTCTATTTTGTTCTAGTGGATATAAAACAAGATGGAATATATAAAGTTTATGAGTCGGCACTTTTAAGTACTTAAAGATTATGACTAGATTATGTTTCAAAATCAAATGGTATACGTTTTTACGTACATCACAATTTTATCTACAACCTACTTTGTAGAGAAGAAGGAATAAAAGGAGCAACAGAAGAAGAAAAACACGAACATTTCCATTTCCAAGTAAGAAGTAATAATCAAAAATATCTACCTAGATCTAATACTGACATATGGATGGGTATTGCTATTTTAATTTCTTCTTCAGTAACAAGTAGGATCTACCAATTTCACTGAAAATATACCTACTTTTCTCCAACAAATGTGTCTACTTCAATCATTTAATCCAAAAGCAGATAACAGAATGGTGAAATGTGTGGATGGGTATTGCTATTTTAATTTCTTCTTCAGTAACAAGTAGGATCTACCAATTTCACTGAAAATATACCTACTTTTCTCCAACAATGTGTCATCAGAAGAATAATGTAATAGCATTAACTGGATTAGATTAAAAAGGGAAACTTTCTTCAATTTTTTTATTTTTACTTTCCTATCCTTACTTCAATCATTTAATCCAAAAGCAGATAACAGAATGGTGAAATGTGAATGACGTCATAGTCGTCATACTTGATTATCGTTCTAACAGTGTTGCCAGTTGCCTTTTTTGTTAAGCGTATTTTTTCCAAAGGCGTTTTTATTTAGATGATTGTGGATGTTTTCTGAAGTCCCGGGTTCGATTCCCGGCGGGATCAAAGTTTTTCTTCTTTATTCGGGGTGTATGCATGCAGCCTCGTGAGGAACAGTGAGTTGCCTTTTTTGTTAAGCGTATTTTTTCCAAAGGCGTTTTTATTTAGATGATTGTGGATGTTTTCTGAAGTCCCGGGTTCGATTCCCGACGGGATCAAAGTTTTTCTTCTTTATTCGGGGTGTATGCATGCAGCCTCGTGAGGAACAGTGAACACATATAGATACCAGTGGCGGCATTACCAATGTAAAAAGATTATTGACATACCTAAGTTGAGGGTGCGGCAACCTGCGGGTGCGGCAGTGAGTAGACGCATGAACATCTCCTGGTATGCGGCCAAATGGAGACGACATGCACTCACGCAGATCTCCTTGCGGCAAACGAGAGGGTAATTTACGTCTCAAATTACTGGGGAAGAAAGATTTGATGAGAAAGAAGAGGACACGGAAAGTAAGTAAGTTGAGGGTTTGATTCCCGCCTGGAGCGAACTTTATCCTCAGACATATTGTTTTCAGGCCAGAAGTACCTGTTCGATTCCTGGTCGGATCACACTGCCTCATGAGGAAAATTGAGTAGATTATTAAAACATCAAGTCGAGGGTTTGATTCCCGACGTGGAGCGAACGTGGTACTTGTGCAGAAGTCACGTCCGTGGAATATTGCTGCCAAAGGAACTGGCACAAACAAGCAGTTACCAGTGTTATTATAGGGTTAGGTTAAACGCAAAAAGGAGTTTTCACAATTAGAGCAGTGATTAGAGTGTTATTAGTTATTATAGGGTTAGGTTAAATACAAAAAGGAGCAACATGGAACTGGCACAAACAAGCAGTTACCAGTGTTATTATAGGGTTAGGTTAAACGCAAAAAGGAGTTTTCACAATTAGAGCAGTGATTAGTGTTATTAGTTATTATAGGGTTACGTTAAATACAAAAAGGAGCAACATACAGTACTCAATGATCAAATTTGGAGAGCAAAATAATGTTGGTTTTATTACTGATGTTATGCTTAAGTTACAGAACCTAAATTTTAAACTCTTGATCTATGATTACACATGTACATTTTTATACCCTCCCTCCCTCCCTATTCAAATAGAATTGTTTGACTTTGACCCTCAGATTCTTCAGTCTTCTTTGACCAGCCTAGGGGCCCACTCAGCCTCGTGAGGAAAATGAGTAGCTATGACATATAAATGCGCATAGCGACCGGTGCCAGCATGGTAGGTAGGTAGGTAAACATTGGATTTTAGGATTATTGAGATATTGGAAAAATCCTACAATTCTGCAGTGAGCACCAAAGTTGTGACATAATAACACAAAGAAACTGCATTTACATTTCTCAACAATCGAAGTGAATTCCAAGTTTTAGTTCGATGCTTTTGTATTTATCTGATCCACTGTAACTCTCGAACAGACCGAACGGTTTTGTCCGATTTTAATGAATTTTTTTCATACCTACCTACTTTTTTTTTCAACAGTTCCATTTTCAGGAGGAGGCGGGCGAGGGGCCCGGGTTTTATTTTTGCTGCTTTACTGTGGGGTGAACTTTGAAAATTTGCAGCATCCACCCCCCCTCTCTCGTAGAACCCCCTTTTTCCCTTCTTCTTTACGCTAATGTATGAGTTATTGCTACGGAGGAAACGCCAACATCTTCTTTGTGTATTTATGAATAAAAATTTCAAAATTAAACATTGAGGATCTAGTGGAGGGGCTGAACAATGACACCAGTGGCGAAGGGTTTCTTTGCCGTTTTTGTGGCTATTACAGCTACAAATACTCCCGCCGGTAAGTAGGTACCTAGTGGATGGAGCTTCATTTAACTGATTCTGCAATAGAGGATATCAAGTGGATCTAGTGGAGGGGCTGAACAATGACACCAGTGGCGAAGGGTTTCTTTGCCGTTTTTGTGGCTATTACAGCTACAAATACTCCCGCGGTAAGTACCTAGTGGATGGAGCTTCATTTGACTGATTCTGCAATAGAGGATATCAAGGCATTTGCAGCAATGCCAGCTTAAGTAGTCTTCTGCAGATTATGACGATGGGTCAGCTCCCTGGTTAGGGGTCACCTGTGCTCGCCTTGCACGCGGGAGACCCGGGTTCGATTCCCGGCGGGGTCAAGAAATTTGCATCATGCAAATGATTGATTCCCTGACTGGCTGTTGCGTGGCCCACTCAGCCTCGTGAGGAAAATGAGTAGGTAGCTATGAATGTGAAATGTGAATGAGTGAATGGATCTTGATTTTATAATATTACAAGGTATATTCTATTCTCTTCTATGTCTTTTCTGTCTTCAGAATGGGGTATCTACCGTTGACCCTCGCTTGTCTTTGCGTCTGTATAGCCGTATGTCTAGGTGACGATTACCGGGACAAGAGACAAACCCCGTTCTACTTCCACAACCAACAGCAACCCCGCGGGCAAGTCCAGAGGCCGCCTGGTAAGTCGAACACCCGGAGGCGTTCTCTACCACCTAACCTTTTTTTCTAACCGGTTTAACGTCCACTGGTATAACTAAACCCAGATAATGAGGCGATTTTCTCTCTCTCTCTCTCTCTCTCTCTCTCTCTCTCTCTCTCTCAAGTAAACTCGCTTTTTCGGAAATCAAAAATCATAAACAAATCATCAAAATCAAAACAAAGAACACGTACCATATGTTAGATAAGAATGTCAACAACACGTGTTAGGTGGCCCTAACTCTTGACATCAAGCGGAAAAAATTAGAAAAATCGCAAAGTAAGAGAACTAGTTTTGGCCTAATGTCCTCACGAGGCTGAGTGCACCCCGAACTCCAAGCACAGAGCCGAAAAAAACTTCGAACCCGCCGGGAATCGAACCCGGGACCTCCGGAGTGCAAGCCTAGTGTGATACCCACTCGGCCACGGAGGTTACTGGCAACGTAAATGTATGCTGTGCGCAAAATCATATTACCTGGCCATGAAAATAATGAAATTCAATACCAAACAGGCAACAGACAATCGATGTCTGTGTGCTAAGACAGACCGTTTAGTGTAAAAATTGTTCCGCTTGTGAGAAGATACTGCGATTTTTGCTACGAGTTTTAATGTTTTATTTTCAAAGGATTAAGTTTGTATTAACTTATTTTGTTGGTACACACTTTTGGTAAAACAATTCAAACACTAAATGGTTTTTGGGTAAGTAAGAACACTTGGCTTTATGTTTGACGTTTTAATTTAATGACAAATGGATCCGTTTCGGCTGTTACGCCATCATCAGTGTATAAGTAATAATTCAGTCGAACCTGTCTAAGTGGGAAATCTGGATAACTGAGAAAAAAATCGTTTCCCCTTCATTTTTTACAAAAAAAAAACCTGTTTAAATGGGAAAATCGAGCCTCTACAAATAAGTGGGAATGACTTTTTCTAGATACTCGGTCCGGAGCCTCTGTAAGTGGGAAAGGTTACCATTTTCCCAGGTCCGGAGCCTTCTGCGGACCTCTGTAAGTGGGAATTTGTAGGAAAGCATAGTGACCCTAATAACAGATTCCTCTTCCTTCAAACCAGTGTTCAGATTTACCTCTATAAGTGGGAATAGGAAAATGGCAACCTCAAGTGGGACACTTTTTAACTGGGAAACCTGGATAAGTGGGAAAAGATTGTCGGTTCCTTGGATTCCCACTTAGACAGATTCGACTGTACATTGAAATAATACATTATTACATTGTGGGCTTGGTCTAGATAAAACACTACTTTGACTTTGACTTTGCACTACTTTTATTTTTTCTCCCCAGGCGCTCCTCCTCAATCGTCCACGCCCCAATTTCCGCGATTCTCGGGCCCGCCCCCCCAGGGCTTCCGACCGTCCCCGGCCCTGGTCGACGAAAGCCGAGAAGAAGACGACGACGAAGACCAAAGCGAGGAAGTCGAGAGGAACGTTGTGCAATTCTCCCGGCCCGTTGCTTCCCCTACTCCGAGCGCGACGGTAAGCATTGACCCGGGAACAGGGGGGCCTAAAGGCTTGAAAAAAAAAAGATGAGTGTTCCACCGCCATTTTTATTTCGTAGCAATGAAACAACTACTACATTAGACGCATGTGGTCTGTGTCGTAGCATACCCATCCCGTAGTATGCCTCTCATCAGAAGGGTACGGGTACGGGTCGGCTTGTAAATTTTATGACTTGACTTGGACTCGAACCACCAACCTCCAGATCCAAAGTCCAACGCGTTAACAACTACACTACTAAAGTTGGTCTGTTTATTGTAATACGCTACAGAACTGGTCCCGGAATTTGTACTGTTTACTCTTCACTTGACACTAACTTAGACGAGGAGAATTCAGTTCTATGTTTAAGTACCTACATAATGTGTTTGTGAATGAATTGGTATAGTAAACAAAAATCCCACAAAAACCAGTTTTTTGGCTTTATGGTATTCTGGAAGAAACCGATAATAAAAAAAAAAAAAAAAAAAAAAAAACTTGGTCTACGTACCAATAGGTATGTACTTTAGTGCCCCAATACATACAATCAATCCGTTTTCTTCAATTCCATTTGTATTTTTTCCTCTACAACTATCTGAAAATGGCTACTTGCTCTGTGCCGTATAATATCTCTAGTAGCGCTGTCAAACTTTAACTTGGCGGGGCGGAGCGCTGCCGTGCTCCTTGATTCGATCGCTACAAAATGAAAAAGACGAGGCGCTGAAACATACCTATGTAGGTAGATCTAAAAAAAAAGACGTCCGTCCATTCGGACATACACTCACCCTCATTGCAGTTATACCTCGACCCCAGATGAGCATAACTTGAACAATAACCCCAGACAGGGCGCATAGGATTACAACCGGTTTATATCTTAGCCAATCGGTGATGAGGAACACAAACACAAGTTCCACAAGGGACGTGTACGTGGACACGGGGAAAATCACTTGGTTTACCTGGGGAAAAAAATAATTTAAAAGTAGGTACAAACTCTTCTTTTGCTCTGGTATTTTTCTAAATAGAAAAGTCAAATATCTCAAGATTAATGACCGACAATTGTCTCAGAACATATATGCAATGACCGATCTAAAATAGTTGTTTCTCAGATTTATATTTGGAGTATATTACTATTGACTTTTTCAAAGAAAAAGAAAAAAATCTCCCTTTCGTAACTTAGAAAAGAAAAAAAAAAGTAGATCCACAAACTCACAAATGCGTGATACTAAAATTATTTTTTTATAATATAAGCCTTTCTCGTACCTAAGGCAGCCCATCAGGAAAAAATTGAACTAACTCGGATATGAACTCCCAAGAAGTCCATGAAACCATAGAGGAATACCTACCTGCTCATCAGTGAAGTTCATCTTATGTCCTGTCAGATACTGGACAATGTATGGATCCTCTGGTCGAAACTCCTTGAAGAATCCAAAGGTTCCAATCCAGATGGACAGCTTTACCCATAGCTCCATTGTTTAGTCAGAGGTCAACACTCCACTGGATTATCTAGATGTGGATTCCATGGGAACGAAACCTGCGTTTAATGTATGTACTTATGTTCGATGTAAATAAATGAGGCCTGTTTAAACTGTTGGCATAATGGGACTTTTTAGTCTTAGCCGACAGTATAAAAGATAAGGTATTTTAAATAAATAAATAAAATAAAAATATTAAAAAAAGGGGGAAAAAGTGTGTCCTACGATGAAAGATATGATCTGGCATTTATTGTCAATTCCCTTCCTGGCAGCCCTATTGTGTACCTCATGTCCTGATGAGTTTTTCCCACCCAGGTCTTGATAATTTTATTTTTATTTTATTTATTTATTTCTTCTCTCCACAGGAATCAGTCTATACCTGGTGGCCAGTCACGAGTTTGGCCACTCACTGGGCCTATCCCACTCTTCTGTATATGGGTCTCTCATGTTCCCCTGGTATGGTGGTACCAATATGCTGGATGACGGCTGGGAACTGCCTGAAGATGATAAGATGGCGATCCAGTCCTTGTATGGTGAGTTTCTTGATAACCCGGAAGTTGCGGGTTCGAATTTTCAGCTAAATTCCCTTTAGGGATGAACCATTCGTGGGCCACATATGGGCATTGGGCACTATCTTTTAAAATGACAACAATAGAAGCTGAATTTAAGTGGTTTGATGGAGGGAACTCTACCATCTGTACCAACCTATCAACAGAGGTCTTATCGCCCCGAAATCAAAGAAAGAAGGAAGACAGGATAGGAGAAAGCCAGCCGTTCCGAGAACGAACCTTATCAATTTGTGGTAGGATAAAGTTCGGCCCAAACAAAACCATGCTAGTTTAATTTTTTAATTTAATTGGATCATTATTCTTCCAGATCGGAAAGAAGAAAAGTCATGGGCGGTAATTCCGCGCTACTCCCCATCCCCCGATCTCACCACACGAAGACCCGAGGTACCCAGACCGCGTCATCCGACACACCACCATCCAGAACACCATCCTACTCCGGAATCGCCTCGGAGAGAACCTCCGCCCCGGCACCCAAATCAGTATCCGGAGACACCTCAGGATTCGCCGAGAAGAGAGCCTTCGCTCCGTCAACCAAATCAGTACCCCGAGACACCTCATGAACCGCGGAGAGACTCTCCCCCGCGGCATCCAAACCAATTTCCCGAGACGCCCAGAAAACCCCCTGCCCGGTACCCTGACATCGCGCGGGCGGAGCCGCGAACCACCCCGACGACCACGACGCCTCCAGCTACTCGGCGCGGGGAATCGAACCCGGGACCGTCGGATAAGCCGGACACTTGTGATACGAGCTACGATGCTATTGCCGTTATTAGGACGGAGGTGTTCGTATTCAAAGATCGGGTAAGAAAGAGAATTTCGCAGTCAAATACATAATGTTATGCTGTTTGTAAATTTTGTAGTTCATGAATGGCCGGTTTTACGACTGAGAGTGAACATTAACACAGTGTCAAGGGTTTTCTTTGACGTCACTGCTTGAACTCCGGATTTACTGAAAACTCTCTGTGGTAAGATCGGGCATAAAAAATCCCTTAAGCAGGCAGCGATATCACGTTCAATGCAGCACTTCATAATGGAATATGGATCACTGACATTAAGCAATGATGTTGTGCTGATTTGGACTTGAAATCACCAACCTCTAATGCCGAAGTTGAAATTGGCCTATCCTAGCTGCTAGCAGTATAGGTAAATGAGGAATATTCTATTCTATTCCATTCCATTCTATCCTGTGTTTTCCAGTGGATGTGGAGGATAGGTGACAAGGGTGTTCTCCCCGGCTATCCTGTGCTGATACATCAGTTCTGGTCAGAGCTCCCTCATAACTTAACCCACATTGATGCCGTGTATCAGCGAATCGACAATCATATCGCCTTCTTCATAGGTAAGAGCGAGAATTTACCTTATTTGTATACTGTTAAAATGAGATTATAAATCCCTAATGGAAACTGATCATGACGATCGGAAAAAGCCGAGTGAGTGGAAACACACAAAAAGGTCCATAAGACAACAATTCACGTATTTTCTTACATCTTTTTGAGACCATTAACCATAACTTGTTTATCATTGACGATACCAAATCAGTTACATAAATGATGGAACACATCACATGCCCTCAGGCACACTCCATTTGTCAAGGGTCTAGGGGTACCTTGCTCTTGGGATCAATTTAATTTGAAGAAAATTATTTCGCCGTACAACAAAGCATACATAGTTTGGACTTTTTTGTCACCAGAATTATTGAGTTTAAACTTCATTGACCTACTACAGCAGTGCTTTTCAAAGTTGTCCCAAATCTCGTAACACACCCAAGGTGACCTCGAGGCACACTAGAGTTCCGCGGCATACAATTTGAAAATCACTGTCCTACGGGCTCTAAGCTCTAATCTAACCTGTTTATTTTTATTTTTTTTTCCCCCCTTCAGGCCGACAATACTTTCTCTTCGAAGGGATCCGTCTGCTTCCCGGCTACCCGCGGCCTCTGACGGCTCTCGGCCTCCCGGCTTCATTAGAACGAATAGACGCTGCCATGGTCTGGGGCTACAACTCCAAGACTTACTTGTTCTCCGGGACGCGGTACTGGAAGTTGGATGACGAGACGGGACGGTCCGAACCGGATTATCCGCGGAATATGACGGAGAACTGGCGAGGCGTCGGGGTGGACATTGACGATGCGTTTCAGTGGAAGGACGGTAAGTCGAAACGCTAAACCTTCGAAGAAAACCTTTAAAAACCTTCCATAACCATTGCTGTCTGGCTGGGGAACGCTAAACAGAAAGTAGACCAGCCTAGTCTGGCTGGGGGGACGTTAAATAGGGAGTACTCCAGACTGAAATTTCCCTTGCCAAACAAATAGCAAAGGTTGAGTGCGAAGGGCATCCACTCGTAAAATTTTGCCGCCGAAACCAAATGTCAGTCCAAAGCAATCACTCGGCTGACGAAAAACGCCGACCCCGTCTGAACTCTGAACACGGGAAAAGGCGAGGAAGAAGAAGAAGAAGAAGAATAAGCTTTTACTGCTAAGGAAAATTAAACCTTTGGCCCCATTCGAGCCGCATTAACATTTACATGTTTTTGTTTGTTTCCCCAAAGGTGCCACGTATTTCTTCAAGGGCAAAGGCTTCTGGAAGTTCAAGGACGTCAGCATGCGAGTGGAAAAGGAGAAGCCCAGCCCGTCCGCGCAGTTCTGGATGAAATGTCCGGAGATATCCTCGCCTGAAGATAGGATATCAGAACGTAGGGTGGGCCGGGCCTTCTCCAGCCGATCAACTTCGGGAGGCCTCCGTCAGGGCGCTAGTGTAGCTCTGTTGACGGCCGCTGGATTGCTGTTGCTAGCTGTGATATCGTAGTGAATTAGTTTTTTTTACCAACCTCTGTGGCCGAGTGGTCAAGAGCACTCACTCTCAACCCACAGGGTGCTGGGTTCGAATCCTGGCCAGGGCCGAAATTTTCTAACCACGCTTTTCCGTTCTGTGATAGGCATGGATGTAGAAAAATGTGCCTTGAAGTATTGTGAAAGCGGGATCATTATTGAAGTTTGAGGGATGTAAATGTAACTTGTCTACTGTAGAGATAAAAAGATGAAATTTGGAATGAAAAATTGGTGAGGTATCGCCACAGAACTGATCTTATAGAACTACATATGTGTAGGTAATGTGTGTAAATTCTGTGAATGTACCATGTGTGTAAATGTATTTAGATTTACGATATTATTGTGTATATTTTTTTTTATTTTATTTTATTTTATTTTTTTTTTTTTTAAGTTCAAAGCTCAATTTTATCATGTTAGGTGTAGGTACTCATGCATAATTACTACTTATATTGTCTCTAAGTAACCCGTATTTTCCTCTCGTAATTTTCATTATGGTAATAGGTAGTGGGAAATTTGGAAATGGACCGGTTGGGCGGAAGAGCTCAATTAGTGAGAATCCTGCCATTAAAGCCTTAAAAAAATGGAACATTGCCTGGTATTGTACCATTTTTCCACCTGAAAATTGTGAAAGGAAAATATACGACTATACTCAAATATATGGATTCAGAGTTAGGTACATTTTCTTTTGTTTCCATAGGAGAAATTTTATTATACCTAATTAGGTAGGTAGGTCTAGGTAGGTAGATTAGTCATAATGAATTCTCAGTTCATACAGACCTTACATGTAAGTAATCTCGTATTTTTTATACTCATGTACTTTTTTTTACGTGATGTGTCGTATATATTTTCGTAGGTAGCATTGATCTAAATATGTGAAAAATAAATAATGGATTATTGTACGTAAATAAAATACTTGTAGTTCTTGAACTTTCTTTTTCTCTAACCGAGCCAGTCTAATTATAGCTTTTTATGGTAACTCGTCTACCTTATAAGCGCTAGGTCGTGGGTTCGCTTCCCGCCCGAGGCGGATTTTATCCTGAAGGGATAGGGTTTGTTCTCGGAAAGGCTGGCTTTCTCCTATCTTATCTTCCTTCTTCCTTCTCTTTTCGCTTTCTGGACGATAAGACCGAGCAGTTACAGGTTACAGTTCCCTCTCTATGAAACCTTTTCAAAAATAACTAGTAGGTATAGCTCCGCTATAGGTACATTAGTAAAAAAAAACATGATGAATGTTAGCTCGTTAGCTTTTTGTGCTGGTAAATTTAATAAAAGAAAAAGAAAGGAATCCTGAAGAAATAAAGCAGTTTGGGGAGGAAAACTACATGAATATTGAAACCGCTTTATACTTTTACGACAGGACATTTTTAATTTTTTCAACATGCACCAGCAAAAAATATTTTTGCAATCGTGACGTCATGACCAATCAGAAAACAGAAATCGGTGTTGTGATTTTGTGACGTCACAATCAAGAGCGAATGCGAAGTTTGCAGTTTGCAGTACGTTTTTTAGGTTTTACTCTTTGCAGATGGCGGCAAATTTTGAAATATTAACAAAATCACGTTAAAAAGTAGGAATGTAGGAAAAGCGGTATTTTTTTTTTCAATTTTTTTTATTTCAAGTTTTCCAAATTAATCCAAGTTCAATTTGTTGAAGAAAATAGAAAAGTGCAAATTCTAGTGATAAACCATTCAATACCAACTGTGTAAGATTTTGAATGACCTCTCCTACAATTGTCAGATTTGTCAGTGACTTACCTACATTCCTTGTCCGAAATCCGTTAAAACTATGGCTTTCAACAAACCAACTTTTGGAGCCACCAGCACAGGTTTTGGTGGGTTTGGACAAACAAGCACTGCCTTTGGATCAGGAGGCACAACCTTTGGTGCAACTCAAACCCCGAGTCTATTTGGTGGACAAGCACAAGTGTCCCCATTTGGGGCTCAGCCCCAGACGTCTACATTTGGTACTCAGCCCCAGGCGTCTACATTTGGGGCGCCAGCTCAGCCCTCACTGTTTGGAGCTCAGCAACAGACAGGAACCACAGGTAAGTAAAGGTCTAATTCTTTTTGTCTGAGAACAAATCTTGGACAGAAAGAGGTAAGGGTCTTTTCTAATTTATACTAACAGATTGAACTGAGTAGGTACACTTGATAGCTTCATGATGGATATATTCAGAGCCATAGTTAACAAAGTTTGTCATAGCCATAAGAAGAAGAAGAAATTTTCTAATAAAAAGAGAGCCAACAAGAAAATCAAGGACATTTGAGCTGCAATAACACTCTTGGAGACAAATATTTTCAAACATTCAGAAAAGGTTGTAAGAGTGGAAATGCCAACTGTTTTGCACTTGTCCCCAAGCACTCTTATCCTCCCCCGGGGCGGGAATCGAAACCGCGACCTCGCCCTTACAGTGCTTGTTTCACTTTTTTTTTCAAGCAAGGGTCAGAGCCCTGTTTATTTACAAGAATAAGAAATAAACAATACATAATATATGGTAAATAAGGGAACTATATATAAAACTTCCTTACTTATCCTATCCAATTCTGATGTTTACTATATTTGACCTGCTACAATGTGAATTACACTGTTTTACACATACCAAGTTTTTTAAACAAAGCCAAAGCAAGGACATATCAATTGCTGATGTGATTATTATCTTCTGAGGAATGTTATACTTGTGCAGTATTTACCCCTTGTTTACACTTTCTATTGTAATCTACCTACGTAGTTAGATACCTAACCCTGATGATACCTATCTCCTCGATGAAAATTTCTACCAATTTTGTTCTTAAAGACGAGATATTCTTTCGTCTTCTATTTTGTGTTATTATATTTGTGTTATTATATCACAACTTTGGTGCTCACTGCAGCATTCTAGGATTTTTCCCAATATCTCAATAATCCTAACATCCAATGTTTACCTATCATGCTGGCACTGGTTGCTATGCACATTTATATGTTATATGTCATAGCTACTCATTTTTCTCACAAGGCTCAGTGGGCCCCGCAACATCCAGTCACAGAGTCAATCATTTGCTTGATACAAATTTCTTGACCCCACCGGGAATCGAACCCGGGTCTCCCACATGCAAGGCGAGTGCAGTGACCACTACGCCATGGGAGCTGACATTATATTGTTATTCTGTTCTCTTATTTAGCTTTTGGAACATCAGGAGGAAGTTTGTTCGGAGGTACACCTGCTTCGGGTGGAACAACCACTTTTGGAACACCCCAGAATAATGCATTTGGTACAAGTGGAGGCAGTTTGTTTGGAGCAAAAACTACAGGTTTGTAAACTAAATAAGTTTTACTGATAGATTCTGACTTAACTTTGTGAAGATTTATTTTGAAAAGAAGAACACCAGTAACTTATACTCTTCACAATTGGTGAAGAGTATAAGTAACTGGTGTTCTTTTAAATAAGTTGTTCTACCTAGTTTAATGTATCGTAAATTTTATGATTATCACAAATATTGGGTTTTATTTTGCTTTGAAGTTTTTGATTTCTAGTGAATAGTTTTGCAAAGATTTTACAAAAAAAAAAAAAGAAAAAAAAAAATCCTCCATTTTCAAACCAGGATAGGTACTTTGTCAAGTAGCAGTAACAGGTAAATGATACAACTTTGTCTTCAATTGACTATTTGAAAATCTCAAGTGAAAAAAAAAGTACTTTGCATCATTCAGTACATTAAAATGTTAAAATCCTTCTATTCATGATTAGATTTTCTTTTATTATGTTTTTACAGGCACTGCATTTGGAACGACAAATACAACTGGTGGGTTCAGAGGTTTTGGCACAGGCACATCCACAGCAGGTGGCTTCTCGGGATTTGGCACAACTACCACATCACAGCCAAGTCTGTTCTCAGGGTTTGGGCAACAGACTCAGACATCAACTGGGTTGACCAATTTCAACTTTGGTTCAACCAAGCCTGCCTTGGGGGCAACACCAGGTAAAACTATTTCCACAGGCAGATTTGATACCTAATTTTGTTGTAAAACTGTGTTTTGATAGGGGGAAAAAAATAATAAAAATAAATATACAAATTTGCATATAACTCACGCAAATAAATCAAAATCAAATCTCAAATTCTTTGTGGTAAGGCAGAGCTTTTTCACAAATTTTGTGGATATTAAAGAGCACAGTAGCTTTTAATAATTTTTCTACACTGGTAATGCTGCTACTGGTCGTACTCGTTTGAAGTAAATACTCTATTGTCCCCGCGAGACTGAGTGCAACCCAAACTCCAAACACAGAAAAAAAAATGACCCCGCTGGGAATCTAACCCAGGACCTCCGGAGTGCATGCCTAGTGTGATACCCACTCGGACACGGGGGTTACTTTATAATTTCAATTGTTTTCTGTCACAGGGTTTGGTAGTACTGGCACCACACCGTTTGGTGGTTTAGGACAACCGGCCCCCGCTCAGCCACAACAACAATCACCAAGTGATATTCTGTACAGTTCTATTTATCAAGTGAACATTTATGGGGATGAGAGAGATCTCATTTTGGCCAAATTCAACATGCTCATGGCATTTGCTGGTAAGTACTTCATTTAAGTACATACCTACAACTTTATCGGTCATTGAACTTTGGGTGAAACCCAAGGAAATTTGCAACATGTCTTAGCCTGACTCCCAATTGATTGAATTTTGCCTGTTGCTACTACAATAACAAGTACTTGATTAGTTAAATCAAATGTAAATGCTAAGGTCTTATTGTCCCTAAAGCAAAGAAAGGAGGAAGACAGGATAGAAGAAAGCCAGCCTTTCCGAGAACGAAACTTTTCTGTTTGGGGTGAAGTCCACCCCAGGCGGGAATCGAACCCGCGGCGGCCTAGTGCTTATTCTTTATGGAAAATGTTCGTTCTCGGAACGGCTGGCTTTCTCCTAACCTGTCTTCCTTCTCTCTTCGATTTCGGGACGATAAGACCTTAGCAGTAACATTTCCCTCTATCAAACCTCTTAATTATTAACCCCACTATAGAGTGCATCTCTTTTACTGTCCTAGAAGACCAACCACACTAACAATTCCGGACCTCTGGCTTCAACCAGAAGCAATTGCAACGTTCCTGCAACTTGAGGGGGACGAGGATTGACTCGTGATTTTGCTACAACAACAACAACAACAACAACAACAACAACAACACCAATATAAACTCTGTATTCTGATTTTTGTCCACAGGTATTGGCAAAGGCTATTTCAATCAGAATCAAAGCGTGGACTACTCCCCCAATACCGACCTGTATAAGTTTACATCTGTCGTGTACAATTCTAAGCCAAGCTCTACAAATAAGGACTCTCTCATCTATATTAACCTCAGCAAGAAACTAGATCAGGTAGGTACTTATGTCCTCTATAAATGCATTCTTTACTAGTGATTCTCTGCTCTTTTTTTTTTTACTGCGCGGCGTGGCGGCTACCCAATTTTTTATGCATTTTTTTTTTTCTACTTTGAATTCACGGAGAAAATTCCTTTAAGAGTCTCCAAATTTAGGCATTTGATGGATTGAGTGATAGGTGTGCTTAGGATGGTTCGTTCTACATTCGAGTGCAAAAAATTAATACATAATAATAATTTAGACAATAATTATTTTTCCATGCCTTTAGTACGTTCCTCTGACTGCCTTCCTCAAGTGTTTCCAAGTGTATGTTCTTGTCTTCAAAATACTGCCTTTTTTACTCCTTAAGGGATACTAACTCTGGAATACCAGGTTGTTCACGTGCACACCTTTGGTTTTCTACTTTAAAAAGAAGAAAAAAGAAGAGATTGTACACCTCGGCACCGCTTTGGTTTTACTTTGGTTCTCTACTTGGCTGTATTATTTTTATTATTAATCTCTTTTCTATCGCATTGCCAGGTACTAGCCGAGGAGTCGACTCTAGTGTCCAGTCTATCACAAGTCCTCGGATCCAAACCCAACATGACTATAATCATAGACAGCATATTTCTCGTGGACACGGATAAAACACGGGTTTTATTCTACGTGAATGAGAAGCAAGGGTCAGGAGCTAACAAAAGAGTGTCCAATACTGAGGTTGTCAACTATTTGCTGCAGCCCGCGCCTAAACAACAGCTAGCGGCTCTAGGTAAGTTCTAGTTGTTGAGTGGATTTTTTTACGCTTTGGTTAAACTGGTAGGATTCTGCTAAAAAGCTTTTTTTACTTTAAAAAGACGAGTGTTTTACCGCCTTTTTATTTCGGAGTAATACAACAACTACTAGTTTGGACTCGTGTGTTCTGTGTTGTAGCATGACCATACCGTGGTATGCCCCTCATCAGATGGGCGATATAAGAGACTCAGTTCGTCCCATTCTGGTTCTGGGTCAACTTTGTTGGCAATTGCAAGTAAGCGCGGTACTTAAAGCCCACATTCCCACTTGTCGTTCGGAAAAAGTCGTGTCGTGCTTGAGCGGAAAAACTCTCGTTTAAATTACCTACAAGACATTCGGAAAAAAATCGGATGAAATTCAGTGGACCTTTCCCGTTATACTAACCGTATCCTTAATTCCAGGGGTTTATTATTATCCTTAATTTCAGGAGTCTATTATTATCCTTAATTCCAGAAGTCTATTATTATCCTTAATTCCAGGAGTCTATTATTATCCTCAATTCCAGGAGTCTATTATTATCCTTAATTCCAGGAGTCTATTATTATCCTTAATTCCAGGAGTCCATTATTATCCTTAATTCCAGGAGTCTATTATTATCCTTAATTTCAGGAGTTTACGATGTGAATGTGTATCAGACTCTGGATGAAGACACGGTGAATCAATATCTGGAACAACCACCTCCCGGTATTAACGCTATCTTGTGGAAGAACGCGGTACGAGACAATCCCGATCCGGAGAAGTTTATTCCTGTACCCATTGTGGGATTCGAAGGTGAGTCACTCGCCTGGTAATCAGGAAGTCGCGGGGTCTATCCCACCCGAGGCAGGAAATTTATTTTTTATTTTATTATTATTATTATTATTATTATTATTATTATTATTATTATTATTATTATTATTATTATTATTATTATTATTATTATTATTATTATTATTATTATTATTATTATTATTATTATTATTATTATTATTATTATTATTATTATTATTATTATTATTATTATTATTATTATTATTATTATTATTATTATTATTATTATTATTATTATTATTATTATTATTATTATTATTATTATTATTATTATTATTATTATTATTATTATTATTATTATTATTATTATTATTATTATTATTATTATTATTATTATTATTATTATTTTAAGAGGTTTGATAGAGGGAACTGTAACGGCTAAGGTCTTATCGTCCCGAAAGTGAAGAGAGAAGACAGGATAGGAGAAAGCCAGCCGTTCCGAGAACGAACCTTTTTGGTTTAGGATAAAGTCCGCCCCGGTGGGGAAATGAACCCGCGACCTATCGCTTTCAAGGCAGACGCTACCTTTCAAGCTAACTAGGCTGACTAGGTACGACATTTTACATTGGATTCGACCTTATAATGGAGCATCTTTTATTTTAAGCTGACGTCTAAATAAAGCACTTGCACTAGACGTTCTTGACCTTTTACGTATGCTCGACTTTTTTTTATCCGAATGCATAATCTCCAGTGAACTATCTCATTTGCAGGTATCAAGCAACGAATCAAGCTACAAGAGGAAGAATCCAAAATGCAAACAGCGTTCCTGAACAAGCTAGCATCTCGTATTTCCGATCTAAACAATGAATATGAGAAATCTGTAGCCACTATAGCCACCTATAAGCAGAATATACTGAGCTTGAACAACAGACTACTCAAAGTTATTGTCAAACAAGAAATAACACGGGATATAGGTAAGGAATTCCTTGTTTTCTTTGATCATTAGGACGTCTGTATCAATATCTATTGAGAACAAACTGCGGAATTCACTCGGAAATAGGGCCCAAACGAGCCCTATTAAATGAGAAAATGTCCTTTAAATATACATACCTAGAGCATATTTGCCAAATTTCATCAAAATCGGGTTAAACCGTTCAAGAGTTCGGTCTGCTACACAGTGGAGTCTGCTACATGTGAATGAACCCATACAACTGAACTGGTCCGTACATGGTGTGCTGGTTTAGACTGGAACCCAGTGCCAATAAGTTTACCAGCGTTTACTGTGATTGGAACTTCGGAATCGTTTGGTTGTGTGTTGTTGTTATTATTTTTGAGGCCAATCTATGCAGGTTGATGCTGGTAATCTGACTGCACTGTATAGCTAGCCTTATAATTACACGAGCAGACAGACAGAAGGAAAAAATCGTATCAAGCGCGCCGGGAGGCGCGCGAACGTCAAGAGTTCGCAGCACCGCCCGGCCTATATTAACACGAAACAGAATTTCAGCGTTTTTCGGCATTTTCACCTCAACTTTTCTCCCACTTCCCCTTAACTTTAAGCAAATTTTATTTGATATTCCTGGTCGGACGTGAAAATAGATGCGAAATCTCCAAAACCCGAACTTTCTACGATTTGTTTAACCGGTTTTCTGATAGGCTCAAAAATCTTGAAAATCGCGAAAAAAAATTTTCTTTTTTTTTTGTTTTCACCCGATTCAATTGATTAAGGTGTCTCCAGAAAGGTCTCGTCGAGGAGAAGTGCCTTTTCTTGGTTTCATCTTCTTAGCTCTAAAGGGAGACCCGCTAGGGAGGAAAAAGTGACTTTTTAGGGGAAAAATTCAAAATTATCGCTTGAGTTGATTAATAAAGAAGTTTTGTGCGACCATGAATCAAATGTCTTAGTGGCCGAGCGGTTGGGAGTGTGTAATTTTACTCCTCTACTGTGATGATAAGTGTGATGGGTGGGGGTTCGAATCCCAGCGAGGTCATTTTTTTTTACATAATTTTATCATTTAAAAATGTTTTATGAATAGCCATAATTAATTTTTTTCATAATATTATAGTTAAAAATTACCTATTTCATAATCTTATAGTTAAAATTTATGAAAAAGGTTTAAAATGCAATTTTTAGGTAGGTATGTAGGATACCGTTCTAATGAAAAAGTTCAAACAGTCGTGGGTTGCTTAAATAGGACGCGGGTTCGATTCCCGCTCGGGACGTATTTTATTATGAAAAAGTTCAAACAGTCGTGGGTTGCTTAAATAGGACGCGGGTTCGATTCCCGCTCGGGACGTATTTTATCTTATCGGAATGGCTGGCTTTATCCCATCCTGTATTTCCCTTAGCAGTTACAGTTCCCTCTAACAGACCCCTGGGGGGAAAAAAACACCAAACCAAAGAGGAGAGTTAGTAGAAATGTTCATGATAATACCCATGACTCCCCTAAACTTGTCCTTCTTCAGGATAAAATCCGCCTTGAACGGGAATCGAACCCGCGGCCTAGCGCTTAAAAAGCAGACTCGTTTCCAACCAAGCTAACTAGGCTGATAAAAAAAAAAAAAAAAAAGAAGAAAGTAATGAAAAGTAATGAAAGAAGGAAGGAAGACAGGATAGGAGAAAGACAGCCTTGATTTCCGAGAATTTAAGTTACTGGCCAATTTATTTAAAGTTGTTTTCTTTTGATATTATGCTGAGGCGCTGAGCACGTCAGATACATAATTATTTTCTTCGTAGGTGCTAGGTACATACCTACATACAAAAGATGAGTGTTTCACAGCCGTTTTTATTTAGTGCTTTTGTACCAGTGAAACAACTGCTACAATAGTGCCGTAGCATGCCCAATTGCCTGGGTTAATAATAGAACCCTTAAATGGGATGTATTGTGTCTAGGATAGTCTAAGCTTGAAAAATAGAAGAAGAAAAAAATAGGTAGGTATATCTTTCGAATTTTTTCTTTCTATTTTTCAAGCTTAGCCTAACCTAAAGCTTAGCCCTGTGTATAACTTCTACCTTAATCTCTCACCTATTTTCTCAATTGAAATCGCCTTTGAAAGAGGAATATACTGGTTCAATTCCCAATCGAGTCAAAACTTTGATATACATTTCATGTATTAACTACCTATTAAGGAGCGCGGTAGCGCTCCGCCCCGCCAAGTCAAGAAAGTTTGACCGCTTCATGAATTATATTTATTATCAACCTATTATAGACTCTGAAATCTGAGTTGATACATATGTAGGTACCTACCTAAATACTGAATATGCTTACTTCTGAAGCAACTACGTGGGTATCTATTAAAAATTAGGTTCATTTATTTTTCTAAATGTCTAGGTATGAACTTAGATGGGTAAGTACTTACAGCAAAAAATAGTGATATCCCCCCCAAAAAACACTTCGTGTTAAAAAATTAACGTCAAGAGTTGCCCTCCACAAAAAAGTACTGATATAAAAAAAAGACGTCAATGTGGGACCTCCTTTCTACATTAGCTCTTCTAAAGAAAATAATAATTTTTCATCACTCCTACATCAATTTACCTTGCTGTTGAACCATTGATCCCGGATTACGAAACCTAGATCTTGACCGCAGTGCACTGATGAAAATTACAAAACAATTAACATTGTTATCTTCATTAGTGTACTGCGGTCAAGATCTAGGTTTCGTAATCCGGGATCAATGGTTCAACAGCAAGGTAAATTGATGTAGGAGTGATGGAAAATTATTATTTTCTCTAGAAGAGCTAATGTAGAAGGGAGGTCCCACATTGACGTCTTTTTTTAATATCAGTACTTTTTTGTGGAGGGTAACTCTTGACGTTAATTTTTTAACACGAAGTGTTTTTTTGGGGGGATACCTTATACCTTTACTCAAGAAAATGAAAGAGTTATACCCACCTATTAAACGAAATTATTCCACCCCTCCAGGCCTCGCTCTCAATCCCACCGAAGAACTCATCCGGTCGGACTTTGAAAACATCTCCGCAATGATCAACAACAGCTCGTACAACTTCAAGTCGAAGATCAGCGAGATGCTCAGCAAAATAAAACTCCAATCCAACTCCTTCAGCATGAGTCAGCAAGAGAAGTACGTGATGGACTCTGGTGTCCTCGAGGAGATCCGGACCATCTTCCGCATGGAACAGAACGCCATCCAGACGCTGCTCAGCACGTACAACCAGTACAATCACGCCGTCACACTCATCAAGAAGGATCTGAATGAGATACTGAGTCAGCAGGAGTGAAAAGATTGAGAAAATAAGTTTTGTGAAAGATTGAGAGCAAATATTGAGATTTTGAGTCAAAAAGAAGAAAAGTATTGATATTATTAGTAAGCAGGACTGAAAAGATTGACAAATATTGAGATTCTGTGTCAGCAGGAGTGAAAAGATTGAGAAATATTGAGATTTTTTGTTCAAAGGAGTGAAAAGATTAGGAAATATTGAGATTCTTAGTCAGCAGGAGTGAAAAGATTGAGAAATATTGAGATTGTGAGTCAGCAGGAACGAAAAGATTGAAATTGAATCAGCAGGAGTGAAAAGATTGAAAAATATTGAGATTTTTAGTTGGAGGAAGTGAAAATATTGGGAAATATTGAGATTCTTAGTCAGCAGGAGTGAAAAGATTGAGAAATATTGAGATTATGAGTCAGCAGGAACGAAAAGATTGAGATTGAGTCAGCAGGAGTAAAAATATTGAGATTCTAAGTCAACAGGAGTGAAAAATTAGGTTCTGAGTCAGGAGGAGTGAAAAATATTGAGATTCTTCGTCAGCAAGAGTGAAATATTGATGTTTTGAAAGAGTAAAATTGATTCAGCAGTAGTTAAAACAGGTATTGAGAAAACAGTGATATTGATTCAACCGAATTATAAATATTTAGTTTGAGTCAGCAGATATTCAATATCGAGTTGTGTGAATAGGTTTTGAGTCAGCAGGAGACTCCGGGGTCCTTGAGGAGATCTGGACCATCTTCCGCATGGAGCAGAACGCCATCCAGACGCTGCTCAGCACGTACAACCACGCCGTCGCCCTCATCAAGAAGGATCTGAATGAGATTCTCAGTCAGCAGGAGTGAGAATATTGGGTTTTGAGTCAGCAGGAGTGAGAAGATTGGAATTGAGTCAAGAGGAATGAAAATTTTGAAATTTTGAGCCTCACTGGCTGAGATTTATCAGCAAGAGTGAAAAGAGAAATACCCACGTTGAGTCAGCATGAATGAAAATATCAGATATCTGAGACTTCAAGTAGTAATTTAAAATAGGTATCGATTAAGATAGATATTTTGAGTCAGCAGGAATGTAAATATCAAATTTGCACCACCATTTTCGTGATCCTGGTAAAAAGACCTTTAATTTGATATATAGGTCGACCAGGTTTGGATAAGTCCTTCTTTGGACCGAAGCGAATACAATAGTCCGTCCCTTATACCTTTTTTTATTACTATTGTAATTTTTTATTAGTATTGTAATAATAAAGGAAGGACGGACTAAAAAACATCTAGCTACTTGACCTAAGTGATCCCCATAATACCTATGTCAAAATTTATAAGACCTTGGTTAGACTGCGGGGGTAAAGGGACTTTTCACTCCTATCCCAGCAGGATAAACAAGGTATATTCTATTCTATTCTATTCTATTCTATTCTATTCTATTCTACTCTATTCTATTCTATTCTATTCTATTCTATTCTATTCTAAGAAAATTCGGCTCAGACTGAAATTTCTCTCCTCCTCAGCCTCTTCCGTTCCGCCCCACTCCATCCGGTCCCGTAGCCCAGCAACAGCAAGTGGTTCTCAAGACGCGGCCCCTCGGCCCAGATTTCGGCCCCACCCAGGGCCCCCAACGGAGAATTCCTCTCCAGGCCCAATCCAAACCAGGACGCTTTCCACAGCAAAATGAGCTGACGGTAAGTGACAAAACTAGAGCTAGGGGACTTTTTTTTAATCATCTTTTTTATCATATTTTTTTTTTTTTTTTTTTTTTTTTTAAGAAACGCGGCGGTGGAACGATCATTTTTTTAAGGAAAAAAAAAAAAAAATGATCGTTGCCACCGCCGCCGCGCGCCGTTTTTAATTTCGTAGCAGTCAAACAACTGCTACATTCGACGCATGTGGTCTGTGTCGTAGCATGCCTATCCTTAGTATGCCTCTCATCAGATGGGCGAGAAGAGACACAATACTTCCCATTTAGGTGCTGGGTCAACACGAGAACACCTGCCCTAAATCACCAAAGTATGGAAAAGTATTTACAATTCCATATTTCGATATGATTCGTCCAAATTCAAAATTCTGCTTTTCCATTGGCTATTACACTTGTAAGATACTTTTCCTTACTTTGGTGATTTAGGCCCCAGAAAGTAAACCGTTGAAATATTTGCAATTGAAAATTTATTCTATTCTATTATATCCAATGTTAATTTGTTCATTTGTTGAGAAATAAACTTCCTTCTTGTGATTTTAATTCTAATTCGGATTCTTGTCTAATTTTATTCTATTCTATTCAATTCCAGGCGGAAGAGGAGGCCGAACTGGCGGAAGAGCAGAAGGAAGAGGAGCCAGACCGTCTCACGGAGTTGTTGCCGCAGTCCAAATTTTCCTGCTCCGGCAAAAAAACCGGCTATTATGCAGATGACGGTCTGAACTGCGAAGTGTTCCACTATTGTCAGGACAACGCGCGACACTCCTGGGTGTGCCCGGAGGGCTTCCTGTTCCATCAGGTAATTAAAAAAAAAAAATAATAAAAAAAAAATCAAAATTAAAAAAAAAAAAACAAAAATAATAAATAAACGACAAAAAAAAAAAAATAAACAGAAAAAAGAAAAAAAAAAAAAAAAAAAACAAAAAAAAAAAAAAAAAAAAAAAAAAAAAAAAAAAAAAAAAAAAAAAAAAAAACAGACAAAAAAAACAACAAATAGAAGAAAAAAAAATAAAGAAACACACAAAAACATTTGGTTTTGGCTACAAATTTTACGAGTGGATGCCCTTCGCACTCAACCTTTGCTATTCTTTAGAAAGGGAAATTCAGTCTGGTATACTCCCTGTTTAAAGTCCCCCCTGCCCCCTGCCAGACTAAGCTGGTCTACTCTCTGTTTAAAGTTCCCCAGCCAGGCTAAGCTGGTCTACTCCCTGTTTAAAGTCCCCCAGCCAGACTAAGCTGGTCTACTCCCTGTTTAATGTCCCCAGCCAGACAGTATAAGTACCTATAATAATAAAAATAAATGATGAAAAATCAATGACCAACTTTTGGTTTTCTGTCCAGGTTCATCTGATCTGCATGCCTCCCTCATCGGAGAACATCTGCCAGCAGTCATCCCAGTTCCACTTTGTCAATGATTTCCTCTACAAAGCCATTAACGAGGAAGAACATGAACGGAAACCCAATGTGTCCCTCCGATACGCGGACAGGTAAGCAACGTGTCCCTTGGGAACGAACGCGCCTGTACGCACCTACACAAGCCCACACGCGCCTGTCCGGCGCGCCTCGAACTTTAGTGTTCCCACGACGCGTGGCTCGTCGAACTACGGACGAGACTCGCCGCGCCACGCGCCGTGGGAACAAGGCTTTAGATACGCAGACAGGCAAGCAACCAAGACAGAACAAAGAAAAGGTTAAAAGATAAGAAAAGACAGAAGAGAACCAGATAAGCAATTTTTTCTCCTTACAAGTTCTAATTTTCAAATTGAAAGTGAACCTAGTTGAAAAATGACTCGAAAACAAATATGTTTATCCAATCTTCAAGATTTTACCTCAAGCTGGAACTCGTGAAGAATACAGAAAAGAAGTGTCTGAAGAAATGAGAAAATTTAGAGGAAAATGCCATGGACCTGATAACTAACGACACGTGATACCTAACACAGGCGAGCCTCGCCCGTGTTAGGTATCACGAAATTTTAAATTATATTTTGGTCATTGGTGAAAGCCACCATTAGGGTACTGATTGACCTTCTCTTTCCACAGGTACTACCCAGAGAGCTACTACCACGAGGAGGACCAAATCGAAGAGGAGCCACAAGAGGTGCGCCGCCCGCCGCCCCAAGTTCAACCGCGCCCCGTCACCTTGCGGCCCGGACCCCAACAGTTCCGCCAGTTTGCCGCCAGCAATCAAAACCAAGTGTTCCACTCGCCCGAGGAGGTGAATATTCCGCTCCAAAACAGGCGCCCCACGACACCACCCGCCCAACAGGTCCAAGTTCAGAACAGCTACAGGTTTCAGTGAAACAGCTACAGGTTTCAGTGAGACAGCGGCGAAAGTGAAATAGGCGCAAAGTGTTTCAACAGCTACAGGTTTCAGCGAAACAGAGGAGAAAATGAAATGGGCGCAAGGTGTTTCAACAGGTCCAAGTTCAGAACGGCTACAGGTTTCAGTGAAACAGCTACAGGTTTCAGTGAGACAGCCGCAGGTTTTAGTGAGACAGCCGCAGGTTTCAGTGAAACAGCGGAGAAGTGAAATAGGACCAAGGTGTTTCAAGAGCGTCGTGGGGAGTCAAAAAGATGTAGTTCAAAGTTCCCATAATACTGTAGGTGATTTCGTTCAGGACAGCCACACTACTATCACATCACGTAACGTGACGTAACGACTTCTGAATGGCAACGCGCTTGAGGTAGTATCACGTCGAGAAAGACGACTCATGGTGGGTTTCACCATCAATGACTTAATGAGAGATTTCACTAATGGAGGTATTTTTAATGATTCCAAAAGGAGTCTTTAATGATCCAATAAGGAGGTACCTATAAGTGATCGAAAAATTAGTTTTTAATGAAACTCCTTACTGTTCAACATTTGGTACAATCTCCCTATTGTATTCTACGACGTTCTTATTGTTTTCCCTTTATGCAAGCATGTGTCTTAGGTTTTGTTGACTGGAAATGTAGTATCACTGAACTCCTTACTGTTCAGTATTTGGTACAATCTCCCTATTGTATTCTACGACGTTCTTATTGTTTTCCCTTTATGCAAGCATGTGTCTTGGGTTTTGTTGACTGGAAATGTAGTATCACTGAACTCCTTACTGTTCAACATTTGGTACAAAAAGCGGTCAAAATACCACCAAGCGCAGCAACCATCTTAACCAAACGTTTTGTTTTGCATCCTTTTGTCACATTTGTGAACTACATACCAAATTTTAAGTCTTTAGCTTATACCGTTCCCGAGATATTGTTAAATTACACCAAAAAGCGGTAAAATGCTGCCAACCGTTGCACCGGTCTTAACCAAAAGTTTCGTGTCGCATCCTTGTCACATTTGACAGCTACATACCAAATTTCAAGTCTCTAGCTCTTACCGTTCTCGAGATATTTTGTTTACAGACAGACAGACACACGGACACACAGACACACAGACAGACAGACAGACAGACACACACACGGACCAATGCCTGAAACTTTGGATTTAGGCTTTAGGGACCTCAAAACGTGTTTTGACACTAAAAACTGACCATCGAAAATTTGACCCGATTACATTACTTTCCTTCCTATAGGATAAGGAAAGTAAAAAGGAGGATTTTTTAAAAACTCCTTTGTGGATTCTTAAAAATTCTCCCAGTAGTGAAATCTCTCATTAAAAGTCATTGGTGAAATCCACCATCATTGTATTTTATAGTTCCCTTGTTAGCGCTAGGTGGCAGTATTGCGATATTTCCGCCCGGGCGAAATTTATCCTAAACAGATAGGATTCGTTCCCGCAACAGTAGTCGAAATGGCTGGCTTTTTCCTATCCGTTTTTTTTTACGATAAGACCTTCCGTTTATTTTCATTTTAGAATCAGGTATCAGGTAGACCTGAGGTGTACCTGTCAGGTCGGTACCAATGATTTGACCAATTAGTAGTCGAAGGTTGGTTTTTTCTTTTCCTTTTTTTTTTTTTTTTTTTTTTTTTTTTTTAACGATAAGATCTTCCGTTTATTTTCATTTTAGAATCAGGTATCAGGTAGACCTGATCAGGTGTACCTGTCAGGTCGGTACCAATGATTCGACCAATGGGCCAGCTCATGCTGGGTGTATTGTCGTCCTTTTTAAGAACCAGAGTACCGCTTTTCCAAAGAGGAAAAAGGCGTTTTCCACTTTGTCCTTTGACGTAGTTGATTGGGGTATTCTTTAGTTTAGACCATCTTGACCAAAAGTGCCGAGAAATTTGTTGCACCCTTTGCCATCGAGTCAAGCGTCTGTCAATGATTTCTCTGGAAGTGCTTGTAAGGCATCTCCAGTTTAAAAAGTGCCCAGGAGTGAGGAAAGAAAAATCATTGGGATCATTGGATAGAGGAATGAGGGGACGTGAATTTTCTCAAGGTCTGATCTCGCTCTCTGGTTTTCTGCATAGGTCTTGCCCAACTAGCATGGAACAATTTGTCCTCTATTTTCATACCTTCAATGAGGTGCAGTGCATACTCAGCCTCGTCGCGTGTAGTGAATCCTATGAAGGCTTTCGTGTTGGAGACCTTGCAGTAAGTAAAGTAGGAGGTCTCTATTTGCTGCGACAGAAAGCCCATCAGGCGCTGAAATGTGATGTCATCAGAAAGGTTGCTCACAAATATGTTCTTCGCCGGAACATAAGACGGGTCGTTCTTCATTTTGTCAGGGATGGACCAGTTGACTGTTAGGGTGACCCTCCATTCCTGTACATAGGGGTCAAGCAATAGCTCCCGTCTAGCCTGGGCGGCATAGCTATGGTTGGCGTACCTACTCCAGGAAACAGAAGCCTCGATTGGGGGACTTGAAAGTGGCCAAGTGACAAATGGAAACCGAATATAGGCGCTCAGTCCTTCGCATCAATTTATCGTCAGCCTAGTCAGCTTAGTTGGTAGCGCGTCTGCCTCGTAAGCGCTAGGCCGCGGGTTCGATTTCCGCCCGGGGCGGATTTTATCCTGATGGGCTAATGTTCGTTCTCGGAATGGCTGGCTTTCTCCTGTCCTGTCTTCCTTCTCTCTTCAATATTCCTACCAAATTTCAGCTTTCTAGGTGTTGTGGTTCAGGAGATAGAGCGATCAGTGTGTGAAATGTGAATGAGTGAATGGATCAATCTTGATTTTATAAGATTTTGTCCTTTTAAGTTATATAATATGTCACTTAAAGGAGAAAAAAAAAAATAATAAAAATCAATAAATAAGCGTTTACCATCGAAAAAATGCCATGTTTTCTAATGTCACCCTGATTTTTATGAACTTTTATATGGAGCCCCGTTTTTATGAACTACCCTTGGTCCGAATTAGTTCATAAAATCAGTTCATAAAATCGGAGTTCTACGGTACTTTTTATAAAAGTACAAAATGTTAAATGAAAACTGTTGTTAAATTTTGCTTTTAAAATAAAATCAATCCCTTTATTTATAAGACGAACAAAACTTCATACGGTAATTATATACAAGTGAACATTAAAAACAATGGATGCTGTTACTTAATTTTAGTATAATATCTATAGTTTATGAGTTTAAAAATAATAATAAAAAAAAAAAGAAAAAAACGGCGGTCAGACACACTCATCTTTCAATTTTATAATACAGTTAATACAGTAGAACCTCGATTATATCAACTCTCTATTATTTCAACTCCAAAATTCGGGGGTTTTCCCTATCTTTCAAGAAAATTCAACTCTATCAGAGTAAGAGATCACCGAAAGTGTTCAAATGATGAGACTAATGACGAAGAAGTCAATATCGACGATGTGTTTTTTGTTTGTTTCTTGAAAAATTGATCATATCTCAGGATTGGGACTTTAAACAGGGAGTAGACCAGCTTAGTCTGGCTGAGGGACTTTAAACAGGGAGTAGACCAGCTTAGTCTGGCTGAGGGACTTTCAACAGGGAATAGACCAGCTTAGTCTGGTCAGGGGACTTTCAACAGGGAGTAGACCAGCTAGTCTGGCTGGGGGACTTTCAACAAGGAATAGACCAACTTAGTCTGGATAGGGGACTTTCAACAGGGAGTAGACCAGCTTAGTCTGGCTGGAAATTTCAGCTTTCTAGGTGTTGTGGTTCAGGAGATAGAGCGATCAGTGTGTGAAATGTGAATGGATCCTGATTTTATAATATAAGATTTTAGACACACCCAACGAAATGTGGGACCATAAACAGGGAGGGAAACAGCTAACCTTAACCAGCCTAGCTAGCTGACAGTTTCACAGGGTACGCCATGGGAGTTGAATAATATTTAATTAATAATAATGACAATTCACAATACAGTGCATTCATAAAGCCCCCTCACCTTAATTTTTGAACCAATGAATTTAGAAACCTGAAATTTTGTATACGAGCATATATTTACCTTTACTTTCTTATAGGCTATGTAAAAATTCAGGGACTTTTTCAGGGTCGGCCCCAGGGGGACCAACTTTAAAATCTTAAATGAGAACCCCCTGTTTGTGATACATCATATCAAAGGTCTTAAAGAACGTAGTACTTTGGTACAAGTTTAAGATCGATTCGACAACCAGGGCCGGCGTTATGGCCTATTCAAATTTTCATATTTCCTTGTTCTTCCGCCAATAGGGGAACCACCAAAAATGGGAAATTCATATCGATTGCACTAATCACCAATCGATATGAATTTCCCATTTCTGGTGCTTCCCCTATTGGCGGGAGAACATGGGAAAATAAAAATTTGAATAGGCCATAACTCCGGCCCTGGTTGTCGGATCGATCTCAAACTTGTACCAAAGTACTACGTTCTTTATTACGTTTGATATGATGTATCACAAACAGGGGGTTCTCATTTAAGATTTTAAAGTTGACCCTCCTGGGGCCAACCCTGAAAAAGTCCGTGAATTTTTACATAGCCTATAAGAAAGTAAAGGTAAATATATGCTCGTATAGAGACTGTTAACGTCTTATGTAACAAAATCGAAGAGATAATGAAGACAGCATTGGAGATAGTCAGCCGTTCCGAGAACGAACCTTATCTGTCTAGGATAAAATTCGCCCTGGGCGTTGAACAAAATCGCGACTCGTACAAGGCAGACGGGTCACCTAGTCTGGCGTTTTTATTTTAACATTACAAACAGTAGAATGTTCGCGTGCGTTCCAACCACTTTATCAGTTGGTAAATGATCTTCAGTGAATTTTATTGTTTGATTTTGGAAAAATTTGAAGGAAAAATAATTGGAGCCATCTAATTATGCAATTTAACAGATTGAACTAAAACTTCATTGCGTTCTAAAATGTTCAATCTTTTAATCGTCATTTTAACTTTGATTGTAATTGTAGCAATCCTTGTAGAGCTAATTCTGATATACAAAAGTAAGTATCTACCTGCCTACTTAAAATTCAATTCCATAGCTGTATTTTTTTAAACAAATAAAAAATTCATTTGGTTTTTCTATTAACTTTATTTGTGATTTGTGTCATAAAAAAATGAAAAAAGGAGCTTACGACTAAATAGCCCGCAAGAGTGTGCTAGCAAGTAAATATAAGCAAGTAAACTCAAAATGATTTGTTATGAGAGGATTAACAATTAGATAAAAATCACAATGAAATTAATTGATTTGTATCTCATACAAGTTTTTTTTTTTTTTTTTCATAAATTTATTTTAAAAGGGGCACGACTTCGATTGTCATTAGCCCCTATCATACATGTGTTGACACGGCTATTCAAGTTTCAAGATTTCAAATTTCAAGAACAATAATAATAATAATAATAATAATTATAATAATAATAATAATAATTATAATAATAATAATAATAATGATAATAATTATGATAGATAATAATTTTTTTTTTTAATAATCGTAAGAAATATTTAAAAAATTAAAATCAGATAAAAATAAATAAAATATTCTTATCAAGACAATTTCGATTAAGATGTTTTAAATTGGTGAGCTTTCAATGTCACTCAGGACATCATCTTCAGACCAAGATAGAAATGAAGTGAGACTGACACCTTCTAGGCTGGTAGCTTCATCCGTAATTCAAAATTGAAGAAAAAATGCATGTAGTAACATCTGAAATCACAATAATAAGAACCAATATGTACACGAGAACCGTCTGCACGTATTGTCAGGGGCTTGAAGGTGTTGCTATCTCTAGGATGCCATTTGACATTAGGGTCAAGCATTAGTTGATATGACATGGAAATTTCCGAGTGCTGCGGTGTAGCTGAAGTACATTTCAAATAAAACACGCAAGCATATGGTTTGTTGCTATCATAGAATTGGTACCTGACACACAATTTCCATTTAAAATTATCAATGAGATATTCTTCTTCTGACTCATGCATTATATTTGGAGCTGAATAATCGCATTTTACTTTAAAATATAAAGTTTTCAAAATCTCTTGGTAGAGCTTTTCTATTTTTGTAACATTTTTATTGTCAGGTTCTTCTACATTTCGTTCCATGTATTTACTTCTTGGTTCACTTTTCTGAGAATCTACATTTTTTTCCATATATTTACTTCTTGGATCACTTTTCTGAGAAAACAGCTTGTGGTCCAGGAGAGTGTCTCTGTACTTATCGTACAGTTCAGTTTCAAATGCTTTCAGGTAATCTACCATTGAAATATTGGGGCCACGAATATGAGCCAGCAATGATTTCAATACATTTTCCCTGAAGGATTTCACCAATTGAATGCTCTTCTCATCAGAGCTGGCAATTCCTCCATCTGGTATGTTTTTGTTAGGATTAGTCTTGTCACTTGTGTGAATGCTTTCAGCTTGATCTGTTTTGTAACTGGATGCATCTGATTTGTCGTCACTACTAACATATTTCTTCTTAAAGTTACTTCCTCTGTCATCCTTGTTCCTTGACACTTGCTTGTTGCTTCCACTCTTGGCCATATCATTGTGCCAGCTGAGAACGCCGGTGAGAATGTCAATCTCTGACGAGCAGAACCAATCCGACTGGATTAAATCAACCAACACATCAAATTGCAAGTCAACAAAACTGACATGCTTCACAAGTTGGTCTGTGTTTTGATATGCATATACGGTCAGCTTGTCGTACAATTCCGTCACGTTGAATTTCTTGGCAGTATTAAGCAGGACGACCACTGACTCAAGTTCAAAGCATTCAAGTTGTGATAAGTAAGCCTGAATATCTTCGAAGAAATTGGTCAATTCGTAGGTCTCACACAGATGAAGGACCTCGCACAAGACAGCTTTGTCTGTTCGAGTGTAATCAATCTCAATTCCGTACATAGATTTCAGTAGGATGTGGAAACTGTCATCATGCTTTACATTGCTGATCTTGATTATTTTGTCTGCACAATTGTTGAAGTGGTCAGTTAACAAAGAATCAAATGCTTTGCTTGACACAGACACCAGATGGCTTGAAGCATAGAACTGGTTATTGTTGACAAGAAATACAGTATCACTATACTTCTTGTTGTTTAGCATTGTGCCAACATTTTTCTGTAATGTTTGGACATTACTTTTGGACATCACTTCAACTTCTCCCATTCTGAAAGCATAAAAAAACACCAACCTTGTAATTAAAGAAAAACTTGGTAGTATTTTACGACGTTCTTATTGTTTTCTCTTTATGCAAGCATGTGTCTTGGATTTTGTTGGGACTGGAAATGTAGTATCACTGAACTCTATACTGTTCAACATTTGGTACAATCTCCCTATTGTGTATTATTATTATTATTATTATTATTATTATTATTATTATTATTATTTGAGGTTTGATCGAGGGAACTTTAACTGCTTATTGTGTTGAAATCAAAGAGAAAGGAAGACAGGATATAAGGAAGCCTGCCAATGTGAAAGCAAACCTTATTGTTTTCAGATAAAATCCGCCCTGGGCGTCAATAGGGTAACCTAGCACTTACAAGCTTAGAGTACAGTGGAGCCTTTTGTTATAACAAACCGCAATATTCTACCATCAATATGCTAAAAAGAATAATACAACAAAGCACTTTGGGGCTTAAGCTTGAGAAAAAATACTCCTGTATAACAAAATTGCTTGAATTTCAAGCTCAGAATTGTGAAGTGATCTTAAAACCAAGTAGAATTATACCTCAATACAACAAAAATTTACTCTGATTTGGAGCTCAGTATAGCAAAGTAAATCAATATATAACAAAATACGCTAATTATGCATAAGACATGGCCATCACAAATTTACTGAAAATTTCTATATAAGAGGAAAAACTTACTTTAACACTTTGAGTGCCAAGCCATAATTTGAAGAATTTACCCAGGAGCCCAACGGTGCACTTATTTGTGTGACATGCACTTTTTGTGAAATCTTGTCACACGCATGTGTGCGACGATGCACTTTTTTTTAAATCGGTGCTAATTTTAGACTGATTCCCTATTTTTATTGCATGTTGCACACATGTGTTTTTTTTTTCAAAATTAACTGTTCACCAAGGTGCTTAAAATGTCCACAGACGTACAAAAAATTAAGAGAAAAATTATTCATAATATGTAGAAAATTTCATCGAGAACACATTTTGTTGTGTTTTGAAATTTCAACCCAGTCTCGAGATATTTTAATGGTCACTCACTGGTCAACAATTTCAAACTACCATGTATATGTACATAGGTATTGGGGTATGCATTTTATTAATTTATTTAGGGTATGAAAAAAGCAAATTAGAAATACTGTATATAGGTATTATACTTATACAGATTTTATACAGCATGGGTTCTTAAAAAGGAGCTACTACACTGCTGGGCAATGAAAGCAGGACACTCCTATTTTTTGGTTTTTCTCAAACAGTTGTTCAGTGTTCAATTTTTTTCCGGTAAAACCATTATTAATGTTTCTGTTGTAAAGTTTAAAACTTATTCCACAAGACCACATACCTACAGACCCTGAGAGCTAAAAAAGGAAAATGAAAAACAAGGGTCAGTTTTATGCTGAAAATGCATGTTTTTGGAGGTAAATGTTAACATAGCTTTTTTTTTCTCCTTGATATGTTTATACCATTTTTGAACTAGGTGCTTTAGAAAAGAACACAGAATATTAATTTAATATGTACTGGTAAACATTCTCTGGACTTGCGCTTACTTGGGTGATGTTTCAAAGTCATAGAGCAGGAAAAATGAGGACCAACGGAATTTTTCTTTTTTTTTTCTACGACTTCTAGATCCCGAGATAAATCGATTTAAAAAATACCGGTAAATCGTTAAGTTTGACGTCACGGCATACGCTCCCGTAGGCAATGACGTCATAATTCATGACTCCCGCTTCGTTTGTTTGTGCGCAAGCCTTTCAGTTCGACGTGAAATCTGACGTCACAACTCTTTGAACTTTTTCATTAGAACTGCAATTAAAAATTGAATTTTCGACCTTTTAAAGTTACTTTTTCGGAGTTTCGACCTCAGATTGGGATTTTTCACTACTTTTTACGTAGGAATTGACCATTTATTAATAATTTTTACCCATTTCCAACTCCTCCATTATAATATTGGTTGCTATCAATCACAACCTATTACCTATTGTATTTTAACAAGGAAATCAAGGAATTGGACTGTGGGTGTGGGGTTTGAATCCAGCAAATAGTAGATTTTTTGACTTGGATCAACTTTACTATATGAATATTATTGTTTGATATTTTTGATAAATGAGATTTTACCCTACTCTTTTTTTTTTTCTTTTTTTTTATAATTAAGCAAGGTCCACTTTACTAATCATGTATTGTACAATGTTAAACCCATAAAATACACGAGACCTTGTTTAGACTGCTGGGGTAAAGGGACTTTTTAGTCTCATTCGAGCAGGATAAACAAGGTATATTCTATTCTATTCTATTCTACTCTACTCCTAGTCATGGTATTTAATTCAAGGCTCTAAGCTTAAGCTATAAGGAAGGTAGGGGTCAGACTTCAGAGTGCTCAGTTGCACAGTGGGCTCTCCCCAATACCCCTACGGCCCTACCTACCCTAATATCGAAAAATATCGATATTTAGGAATATCGATATTTTACTTTCGATATATCGGTAATATCGATATTTTACTTTCGATATATCGATATCGGAAATATCGATATTTTTATAAATATCGCCCATCCCTAATAGAAAAACCAAATAAAATAATTTGTATTTTACGACGTTCTTATTGTTTTCTCTTTATGCAAGCATGTGTCTTGGATTTTGTTGGGACTGGAAATGTAGTATCACTGAACTCCTTACTGTTCAACATTTGGTACAATCTCCCTATTGTATTAAAAACATAAACGAAACTCAAAATGTTTGTCGAGAGCGGAACATTTCTCTCCCGCAGTCTCTGCACTCTGTGTATTTCTTATGGTGGAGATTTTAGCATCAAAAATTTATCATATCTCCTTCTACGACTTCTATATACCGAGATAAATCGATTTAAATAATACCGATAAATCGTAAAGTTTGACGTCACGACATATATTATGCTCCCTTTTTTTGTTTTTTTTTTTTTTTTTTCCTTAAAGAGGTTTGACAGAGGGAACTGTAACTGCTAAGGTCCTATCGTCTCAAAATCAAAGAGAGAAGGAAGAGAGGATAGGAGAGAGCCAGCCGTTCCGAGAACAAACATTATCCGTTTAGGATAAAACCTGCCCCGGAATCGAACCTGAACTTGCAAAAGTTGTACTACGAGTATTTTAAAAAAAAAAAAAAAAAAAAAAAAAAAAAAAAAAAAAATTAAGAGTGTTCTACTTTCATTGCCCAGCAGTGTGTAAAAATCTTGAGTTGGTACTCGTAATACCGGTAAAACACCATAAGGTTGTGGTTATGTACCAGGTTAGGCTTGCTGGGACTGTGAAAAGGGAGCTAAAAATATCAATTCAAGCCTATCCAAACGCAGTACATAACCACAACCCACTTTTTATTATTATTATTATTATTATTATTTAAAGGTAAACTTTTTCCTATTGGTCTGTGGGTTGTCTGGGCTTGTCTAACACTTCTTGTCTTCTGTCTGTTCTGTGTGTTTCCACTTTAGCATGTGTGGAATCTGCTAACCCGAGCCTTTCCAAACTATCGAGATCTCTAAACCAGTAACATTTTTTGGACAAATGGTGAAATTTTCTAACTAATGACAAACTAACAGAGCATGTCTTCATAATATATAAGAAAAGAGCATGTAACTGCTGGGGCTTTTAAGTCAACTCCTAAAGGAAAAAAAAGAGGTCACTTGTAGTTTGCTGATTGCTACCTGATAACGTGGTTTTTGTGCATTCTGCCTTGTAGCGAGCAATTTTTTAGAAAATCTTGAAATCAGAATTATCTGGAATGATTTGATAAACGAAAAATCTGCCTTTCTTAAATGAGTAGGAGAAAATAAGAACCTATTGAAAATGACAGGAAATGAAAATTTAAAAAGCAATGTTACCAAGAAGTACCGAGAAAACATCTATAGATATGAACTGAAAGTTAAATAGTCAAGGGAAAGCAAACTTGTGATCTTTTTTAAAATCATGGATTCGAACTTGGCGGAGGTGTTTGACATCAATCGGATCACAAACAAAACCAACCCGACAACTTCCAAAGAATCGGAAGAGAAAAGCACAATTGACAAGGTGTTTGAAGATTTGGACAAAGAAGTGGAATCAAGTGTTGACACCCAAACCACTCTGTTGAACACTGAAAGTAACTTCCCTAGTGAATGTAATGGTGTAGTTGATAGAATAGAACGTGTGATAAGAAACACAGAACCTAAAGTTGTTTCCGGAGATATCATTGGTCTAAAAAATGATACCACTCGTGGGAATGACATTTTGGATCAACCATTTCAAAACAAAAATAATTATGAGGGTACTAACTTGATGCTCCACATTGACATTGCTAAACAAAATGAATCTATCAAGAGCAAAGATGGCATTGAGCTTGCTGACCTGTTAGAAGTTATCAAGGAGCAACCATCTGATATTAAAGCGAAGTTACCTGAACCTAATAGTCTTCTCGATATGCATGATAACCTACTGGTTAGTGAGGTAAATGTCTGTCGAGAACCTGAACCAAAGAGACTTGTCCTGGCTGAAAATGATGGTTTGCAAATTGCTTCCGCTCAATTTGAGATTGGTGGTGTAACACATCACAACCTGAATCCATTGCAGAATGTCCCGGCTAATTTTAGCTTCAACAAGCAAGATGAAATAGCGATGAACCAATCTAGTTCAACATTGAGGAATCCTAACATGGACGATGCTATAAGAAACCCCCTGTTCGGCAGTTCACAGAAGTTGGACTATCAACTTGAGAGTCTCGACTCTGCTGACGGACGTCGGTACACTGCATACGATGATGGTCTTATGGAGGAACCCCTCCAGCATCATCTTAACGATGACTATTCGTTGAGCTCAACGGTGAACGAAACAGACTTTCTGGCCAAGTACAAACAGATGGAAGCACAGCAAGAGATGCTGAACCGATCACTCATTTCCTTGTCCTCTCACTTTGCACAGGTTCAGCTCCGTCTCAAGCAAATCATCAATTCTCCCAAGCAAGAACAGGAAGCCCTGTTGAAAAATCTGGAGAAGTTTACCTTCATCGGTATTCCCGAGGTGAACGAGCTATGTTTGTATAACTATACCGATGCGACGTCCAACGTACACGAAGACGCGTCGGAAAGAGACGAATGCAAAACCTACATCGAAGACAAACTGGCGTTCGAGAAGAACAAGCATAAGGAGATGATTGGGAAATTGAAAAACCAACTGGAAGCATTGGAAAATTATGTGTATGAGTTTAGCAACAATGATGACTCCGAAATACCAACCAATCAGATCATCAACAAGCAGCAAATCATTATCAATGAGCTCAAAGACAAGCTCAACCTGAACGTGAATCTATCAGAGGAAGAACAACTGCGTGAGGAAATTAACAAATCCATCATCAGCCCGATGAAAACCAAGGAAGACCTTATCCTTCAACTGAAGACACAGATCTCAGACTTGGAGAAGTTCATCAACTTCCTGCAAAGTACTCAGTGTAAGTGCGCCGTGGAGGCCGGCCAAGTGGACATGAAGAACAAGACCATCACCATCATGAAGAAGATCTCCACGATCCTCCACATCTTTGCTGAGCACCACTCGTCCAACTTCAAGAAACCCACAGCGACCATGAAGAAATCCATGAAGGGAAACCACTATGGAGACCTCCGGGCGCAGCTAGAGATCGCCATCAACCATGTGATAGATGTGTGTCGTCAGCCACCCGACCAAGATCTTCCGATAGATTCCGACTACATGTCGGATACAGACGATGTCGTCCCGTGCAACTCCAAGGTAGCATTGGCCGTACGGAAGCACCTCGCTCCCACACTGCAACGTCTCCTGCAACACGGTCTGTCCTCACCGAACGGAAACCAAACGCTGAGCGTCGTCCAGTATATCTCCTGCGCTTCTTCTGTGGCCAAGCATCACCACAGCGCGCACATCTGGGATCTGATCAGCAAGTATTACGAAATCAAGGACGGACCGGACTTTAACTGCAAACCCAACCGGAAGCTGTCAGAGAGTTTCAATTTGGAGATCGGCAATGGGAACTTGGGCATCAAGCAAAGCCTGTTGGCGTCCATCGGCAACATCCTCAGCATCCATCACAAGTACAAGAAGTATAATCCGGACTCCTATTTCAAATCCTTCGTCTGTGACGGCCTTAACAAGAAGCTTCTGGTGGAGTGGCTGCAAGTGATTCTCACCTATAAAACATTGAGTGCGGAGTTCTACACACCGTGGAGTTACGTCGCTACAACCAAGTTTGCAGATGCAGCGCAGAGTCTACGCAGGTTGTACGAGTTCCATTTCAGTTTGACCATTGTGGACGTGACCATACGGAACTTACAGTCCATCAAGGATGCATTCTGAATCTGGTGAATGATTCTCCTCATATTATACTCTTTTCTTGTTCCTCTATTCGCATGGCTGAAAATTAAGCCAGAACCGTGTTTTTTCTCTTCTAAATTATGTTCTTTTCTTTTCGTCAACTTTGTGTCATCACATGTCGACTTCGAGATATCTATCAATTTGCTCTTTGCTACACTTTCCCTTTCTCCTTATAGATTGGCTTTCAGTTTGGAATTTATTGATGTAAGCCAAGTAAACGCTGCACTCTGTCGTCAACAAAGGAAATGATTCGATACAAGTACATATAGTTAAAAATTTGTTTTATGGTGCCAAAAATTCATGGAATATCCCATTTTCGAGTACGTTCAAGACAGACTCCAAGATACATCCAAAGATTCAACTCAATCCGGGCCGCTAAAATTGGCTTTAAAAAAATCACGTAAAATGGCGAGAGATTAAAACATTAAAATTGATGATGGCTATAAATGAAAATGTTAACGATTATGGGTGCTAATTGCCAGAAATTAGATACGGTGGTACTTACACAAGTAGGATTTGAGGGTAAACGGTAAAATAAAGGCCCCTGTATCTGTACCCACTTATTAAATTTAGCCAGGCAAATCAAGGAAATGTAGCTAAGTTTCAGATTAGAGTGGCTTAGACAAGGCATAGTTACTCCTTTTTCCAAACAGGTATATGTCATAACAGACAGGTATCAGTCAGTTTTATATATTGTAGTAGATAGGTATTAGTCAGTTTAGCTATTTTGCCCTAAGTATTATGTTTAAGTTATAAGTGGGTTTTCCCCTGGATGTATTGTCCAAAGTTCCCAGGGGTGCATTGTTACAATTTATTATAAATAAAGAAACAGTGGCCGGGCTACGGCCCACTGTATAAAAAAAAAACTACAATAAATATTTACAAATAACAAAGAAAGAAACAATAACAAACATTAAAACATATCTAAAAGATTTCCTAGTGAATGAATGTTTCTATAATACAGCTGAATTTTTACAATATCAAAATGGGGAGGGTAAAAATTAAATTCTTCCTCTATTCTTAAGTAGTTAGGTACTATATTTTTCTTTTTTATAGTCTAGGTACCGTTGTACATATTTACAAATAACAAAGAAAGAAACAATAACAAACATTAAAACATATCTAAAAGATTTCCTAGTGAATGAATGTTTCTATAATACAGCTGAATTTTTACAATATCAAAATGGGGAGGGTAAAAATTAAATTCTTCCCCTCTGTCAAACCTCTTTTAAAAAAAAAAAAAATTTTCTTCCTCTATTCTTAAGTAGTTAGGTACTATATTTTTCTTTTTTATAGTCTAGGTACCGTTGTACTATGTTTTCCTGTCTTCCTTCTCTCTTCGATTTCGGGACGATAAGACCATAGAAGTTACAGTTCCCTCTGTCAAACCTCTTTTAAAAAAAAAAAAAATTCTTCCTCTATTCTTAAGTAGTTAGGTACTTTATATTTTTCTTTTTTATAGTCTAGGTACCGTTGTACTATGTTTTTTATATTTTATATTTTATACTCTAATGTTGTACTATACACCATTTTGTTCTATGTACAAGAAAATAAATAAATAAATTATCTTTCATTTACCTAGAAGCAATAGTCGCCCACTTTTTAAAAGAAATAATAATAATAATAATACCTACCGAATGCTTGTTTCTACTGCTCTACTGCTATTATTGTGGTGAAATTCTCAAATTATATTGAGGATAAAATTCAATACCTCGGCTGAGATTGAACCCACACCCTCCTGTTTACCAGGCAGGTAAGGAAAACTATGGCCAGTAGCACGTGATACGCCAGTCACTCATCTAAGAAAACTCGTACACCAACGCCAATACTATTTACAATAATAAAGTTATTAATAGATAGCATAAATAGGATAAGCACTGTAAGTACTTTGGCATGTTTATAGATCCACATTGCTGTCAACCTCCATACTTTTCATTTCAAGAGACAAACCAGTTATTGTGTCTGAGTACAACGGGCTCTAGTCTTGATTTTAAATCATTACATGAAAGTAAAATCAAAAAATCAAATCAAGAATAATAATAAACTGATTATTAAATAAAATAGGTAGGTACATAAATATTGATTTTCTTTAACGAAGATCAAAAAATTCCCGGAGGGACGGGCCCCGCTTGTTGCTGTTGTTGTTATTGTTGTGAATGCTACTCGCTACTCATGTATAGGTAATAGTTTTGAAATACAACAATATCTACCCTAGACGAAAGACATTCCTATCCTGTCTTCCTTCTCTCTTCGATTTTCGGGACGATAAGACCATAGCAGTTACAGTTCCCTCTGTCAAAACCTCAAAAAAAAAGAGTGATATTTATTTTAAATGAAAGATAACAAAATGAGGTTTACTTTTTCGATATTTTGTTTGTGATGGTGATCAGGTGTGGAAAACAACGCTAGTCGAAAAATCGCCCTAATTTTGAATACATTCAATCTGTGTGCAAATTTGGACACACTCTCTCCAGCATTTTTTTGGGCTATAGCACGAATTTCTCGATAAAAAGCACCCGTTAACTCATCCAGAGTCCTTGTCCAATAAATATACACCTTCTTTTTAACATATTTCCATAAAAAAATTCGCACGAGCTAAGATCGGATGAGGAGCGTGGAAAATCAAAATGGGTGTGAAACTTCATCTGAGCATTAGTCAAAAATTCTCTCCTTTTAAGAAATGCCTCCACAGCGAAAGCTCAATGTTGCGGGGTCCACGACTACATTGTAATAAAACCTCATTTTGTTCTGAACTCAGTGATGTTCATTTTAACAAGCTACGAGAAGTTATAACAAAGTTATGGGCAATCAAAACCGTCAGGTAACTCTGGACCACCCTGTATTTAGTTCCCCCCCACCCCAATATAGCAGGTCTGTTAGGTTAGATTATAACACGTTACTTGACTGCATTGAACTTTAATTTGACATTCCTCTAATAATACCGCCTTGAATATTCCTCTAAATATCAATAAATCATTCTTAATTTCTTATCATCTTATTCAAATTTTCCTTTCGCGATTTTCATGGTGGTACTGGAGGGACATGGAACATTGCCTGGTGGTGGATTTCACCAATGACTTAATGAGAGATTTCACTAATGGGAGATTTTTTAATGGTCCAAAAGAGAGCTTTTAATGATCTAATCAGGATGTTTTAAAAACTCCTTTTTGAATCACTGAAAACCTTTTTGTATCATTAAAAAAAAAAAACTACTTTTTGGATGATAAAAAATTCTCCCATGAGTCAAATCTCTCATTAAGTCATTGGTGAAATCCACCATGAGAGTAGCATTGTTCCATTACCACCTGAAAACCAGTATAGCTCCGCTCTACGTTAGTAATAGAAAGTAAAAAAATATTGACAAAATCCTAACTCAGGGGCGGGATTAATGCCCATACTTTCGTGGAATGAGGCACAGATATTCCAAAAGCAGCCAGCCTGGCCACTGAGCATGCGCCAGTTCCCGTTGAATCACTGAAGATAAGCGCCGTTCCGCGTGGCTGGTGCCCGTATGGGTTACCATCTGGAATCGAATGTCAGTCCACTGGAATTGTAATGTGGGATTGTACGGTCAACTCGGTCCAAGGTTCCTGCGGAAAAATACGGGAACGACCCGATTCGTCTCAATTTCGGGTGGAAGATTCGTCTTGGAAAAAATACGATTCGTCTCAACAAAAAATACGGGAAAGACACGATTCGTCTCATTTTCGGTTGGAAAATTCGTCTCGGAGAAATACGGGAAAGATATGATTTGTCTCAATTTCGGGTGGAAGATTCGTCTTAGAGAAATACGGGAAAGACACTGGCATGTTTATAGATCCACATTGCTGTCAACCTCCATACTTTTCATTTCAAGAGACAAACCAGTTATTGTGTCTGAGTACCTGTAGACTGTAGATACCTCTACATTATTGTGTCTGTGAGTATACCTGTATTTCTAATGGCCTTATTAATTTCCCCGGGTGTCGTTTTCTGTCTGAAATGCAGAAATCTTAATGGTCAATCGTCTACAAGTTTGCATTTTGTTTTTGAATCCTACACATGGTAATTTGCCTGATAATATTTGCATTTATTACCAACGTGTTCAATATTGGGTGACCCAAGCGAAAATCCGAATAGGTACTACCTAATTTCTGGCAAAAAAAATAGGTAATCCGTTTTGTAAGCATAGTAGCAAACAAGTGCAATGTTTCCCCTTTTCAGACCTCGGGCCCGTTATTGAAAGGAACCCGGCCAAAAAAAGGTAAGTTGCAGCTATAGCGTACACAAAAATAACCTCATTAGCTACAAATTTGTAACCTGTAGTCGTCTGGTTTGATCCGGAAAGGTGAGTAAACACAGAAACTCAAAATCTTAATGGCCAAACCAAAGACTTTATCCCATTATAGCTGAGCCCAGAGGAGTTCCAAAAATTGAAAAAGGGCCAAAATTTTGAGAAATGCAAGTTTTGAGACCTGAGTTTTGGGAACACCCTGTATATGGGAGGGTGACAAATCGTCATGAAACTTGGTCCTTATATTCCTGATCAATGTCAACATAAATTACTTTTATGAAATTTTGAGAAATGCAAGTTTTGAGACCTGAGTTTTGGGAACACCCTGTATATGGGAGGGTGACAAATCGTCATGAAACTTGGTCCTGATATTCCTGATCAATGTCAACATAAATTACTTATATATTCGACTAATAATATATTACTCAAATATGTAAGTAAAGTATATAGTTGTTATATTTTAACTTTGATTTTATGTCTCTTATGTAATCTATGTAGATTCTGTGTGAAATAACTCAATGTCATCGCATGCCAGCATCAAAATCAGCAAGTATTTGCTGTATGAATTCGTCTCATTCATACTTGTTCAGTAATACCTATCTCCAAATAGATATGGTACAAAAATAAGCTCGATTTTATTTTTAACCAGAAGTTGGAATAATGTATGCAGTTGGCATCAATTCTTTCAATGTTGCTCTTTCCATTTCTTGAAGATTCACTTTTGGTTTTGATTAATTTTAATGCATTTTGTCTGGAGGTCAAACCGATACGGAATACTTGGGGTAAGAACCAGAACTGAGAACTTCTTATTAGCTAAATTCCCTTTTTATTAATGCTGGAAAGTATTGCGTTTCTTCTCGCCGATCTGATGAGGGACATACTACGAGATGGGCATGCCACGACACAGGACAGAGACGAGACAAGTCTAATGTAGAAGTTGTTTCATTGCTACAAAATAAAAATTAAGTTGAAACACTCATCTTTTTTTTTTTTTTAATCAAATCTGATCCATGATAAATACAGATACCTACAGAGTTTTCTATAAATAGAACAGAACTTTCAAACAGTCATCTTGATTCTTGTAACTCCTAGAATTTCTATAAACAATCTGGAGTGCCAACTGATTGGTACAGAATTCCGAACTCCAGATTGGAATGCCGGTACTTGAACCACGACACAGACGACCTTGGGATAATTCCACAAATGGGTATTTGTGCAATTTTTTTTCCATTTTATTGTTTGTTTTCTTCTATTTTCTCTATAAAAAGCACAAGATCACCGGTTCGGAATGTGTTTGGTTTTGACCGAACTCCAGATCGGAATGCCGGTACTTGAACCACGACACAGACGACCTTGGGATAATTCCACAAATGGGTATTTGTGCAATTTTTTCCATTTTATTGTTTGTTTTCTTCTATTTTCTCTATAAAAAGCACAAGATCACCGGTTCGGAATGTGTTTGGATTTGCAAGTTTCCGTGGTATACTTAGGTATAATACACTAATACAGCTAGAGCTACTCCAAGAATGATACTTGCAACTTCACAGGTACTTGTTTACTTTGGTTGAGAAATAAGAAATACCAAGTTCAAATGAGAGATCATGTGTCTAATAAAAGTCCCGATTTTCGATCAGAAATCGGAACCTATATATCAGAAGGTTGATAGCTTATCCTTATATTCCTTATCTGATCTGGACATTATTACCTATAGCTACTCATATTTTACCTAAGTAAATACCTATTAATTAAGTACCTAGGTATGGGTTAGTTTGTTACTAACTCAATGTGGGCATTCATTTTAATAGGTAGTTACCATCACACGGATACAACTATGAACGTATGATTGTGTGCAACACATCTTCCTTCTAGTTACGTTTTTGGCTCGGTTTCCTATAAATTTCTCTGTACACTTCCCAAACGAAATGTGTCTGCACGAAAAGCCTCGATTCCGGTTTCTTTCCATCACGTACCAGTGTAGACTATGTGTAGACGAGATTATAGAACTTGGAACCAAATTATTTGGTATCCTGCACTCCAAGTCCATTGACTTCTCAACGAAATATGAGTGGCGTGTTCTCAAAGAGAGGAAGGGAAGCAATGCACAAGCGTGTCAACTTCTGCTTCCATTCTTATTTATGCGGTTTTTCTTAATCGAAGAGAGAAGGAAGACGGAATAGGATAAAGCCGGTCCGAGAACGAACATTATGCGTTCAGAATGAAATCCGCCCCGGACGGGAATCGAAACCTAGCGCTTAAATGGCAGACGCGCTACCAACCAAGCTAACTAAGCTGGCCCAAAGTATGGAGAATTATTTACAATTCCTTTGCTTTGCTCTCTACTTTCTCAAAGTTATTATTGTCCAAATTCTACTTTTCCATTCGCTGTTACACTTGTAAAATGCTTTTCGATAGTAACTTTGGTGATAGGGACACTCACATAGTATAGGGACTAAAGGGCACAGATCGACATACTGTAAATGGGGGGTTTATAGCTCCCCCCCCCCATGAAAATGTCACCCCACGCCACTGCCAAATATAGATAATATGATGAATTTGATAGATGTACGTGCCAAAAATAGGTATAGGCCCGTACCCTAGCGTATATTGGATATTTGACTGGCTAGACCACAAGTTTTTTTTTTTACGAGATACTTTACGTTCCGTTTGGTCTCAGTCACGGCGAAAATGAAAATAATGATTTTTTTTTTAATTTTAGAAATACCAAATACCTATGATTTTATGAGAGAGAGAGAGAGAGAGAGAGAGAGAGAGAGAGAGAGAGAGAGAGAGAGAGAGAGAGAGAGAGCGCAGGAGGGAAGAGAGCGCATCAGGAACTAGGTACCTGTCTGATGGTCTTATTTGGATGCACTAGCAACTTATAAAATTTAATGATAATAGAAAGAAAGAAGTCACTGAATTAGCTCACCTCATTTTGAGAGAAATTCGACTTTGGCACTTCGAACGGCCCTTCAACCACATGTCAACCTGTATCAAGAAGTACAGGCCTACAGCCACTAATGCCATTAGACTATTTTTCTATGTATGCGAAAACGGTAATTGTGGCACATCCACTGAAAATGGCATTTCACTTTTTTCCCTGTTGTTATTCTTGCTGTTGTTGTTAACCAACCTCAGTTGTGTAGTGGTTAGCACGGTGGACTCTGGATCTGGAGGTTGGTGGTTCCAGTCCAAGTCAAGTCATTAAATTTAGCGTAGTTTATCAAGCGAGGAAGGACATTTGTGACAAGCATTTAATGCTCAACACAATTAAAATTCCTTTTTTTGCTGCTGTTGTTATTGTTGTGAATGATACTCGCTACTCATGTATAGGTAATAGTTTTAAAATACAACAATATCTACCCTAGACGAAAGACACTTTACATCTGGGTACATAGGCTCCCAGCTTCCTTAGGAAACCAAACATAAAATGTCTTACCCATCACTAACAAGACATCACCTAAAAATACTATACACCTAAATATCTAATTTATTCTATCAAAAAATTCCATTCTACCCCAGAAATTGAGCTTCTCAGAGGCCCATCAATAGCTGACTAGTTTTTACTCCATACAATAAAATACAGAAAATAATATAAAATAGGTTGATAGAATAAATTCCATTTGACTTTAATGTAGAAAATGATTCCACTTAGATTTTATTTTACGGTTGAGTGACCTAAAACTCGCCTCCTATCCCTATTTCACCTGTTGTCACGGGGTAGTTAGGTTCAGATTTTTGTTGTTTTTATTAATCCCTGACCCGACGAGGTTTTAAGCTGGATAGAGAGAAGCTTAGAACATAAAAATAAAAGTAATCGATGAAACCAGTTTTTTTCGGTTCTTCTTTTTCTTCTTCTTCTTCTTCTTCTTCTTCTTCTTCTTCTTCTTCTTCTTCTTCTGCGTAGCGTGGTCTAAATTCAAGTGTAGGGCCTTGTAGGGCTCATGCACAGGTCTACCAAGTCCCATCACAGTAGGTACATGCCATCAGGTCAAACTCAGGTCATTTCTAAGAAATGAATAAAAATAAGAAGGTCAACTAAAATGAATGAAGGTGATTTCATCAGAAGATTATAGTAGACATTATAATTACATAGGTACATTTAAATAATCAGGTTTATAACATGCATTAGGTAAATTTTCTTTAGTAAACAATCAGGTTACATTTTTATTTTATTCTTCGTTGTACTCTAGATTTTGTAGGTGTATAATAGGTGGAAATCAATTGTTAAATTTATAATCAGTTTTTACCTACTTTGTATTTTTTTTAAGCCAACCTCCAATTTGTTGTAACAGGAATTTCAATATTCTCAATACAAATATACATTATTATCTTATCTTATCTTATCTTATCTTATCTTATCTTATCTTATCTATTCAAAATGGCTCAATGAATCCTTTAAAGCTTTCACTTTATTTTGATAAATTATAGGTGATAGCTATTTATATTTATCTACTTTCTATTCTAAGGTTAGTCACCTATCTTTTCTGAAAATAGATCATGTAAACAAGTCTCATAACAGTCATACACCTCAACAGTTATCAACTGCACCACCTCAAGAGTTAAGAATGATCGTTCTTAGATCAGTCTCAAGTCAAAATTGACCAATCAAATGCCTTGAGACTATGCTTAGCACGAACTTAAAAGCCAGCAGTCTAAACGAGGTCTCGTTTATTTCATGGATTAATAAAATACGAGTAATATAACAAAAGCTTAGAACAGAAGACAGAAGACCTAGATGTGTATATTACCTCTAAAACTAAACAACGGAACATGTACATACAATTTATTCAAAACTTAAAAAAAGACGCCCAGATAGTTCCTCATAATAATTTTACATTTGTTTTCCTCGAACTCTGAATGGTCACGGACCTCTCAGAATAACGGTAACAATGTTTAAGGAAAACCTATCCACCATCATCAGCAAATACCAATGTGGTGTCCATGGACTAAGTCGTCAAAGTCATTGTCCTAATTAATGCTGACAAAAAGACAATATCACGTGTGTGCATTCATGTATTGTACTGACTTTCATTGTTAACAGCAATGTGGAAATTCAGCAAAATTTTGCTAGAACTGTCAGGGCAAGGTTTTTACAGTTAGAAAAAATACCTGGCATTGTGTGCACTGTATTAGTGCAGCAATACCAACTGGTTAATGACTTTTACTTTTTTCTCCTTCTTCTTCTTCTTCTTCTTGGCTTCTAACTACAAGATCTGCGAGAGACAAATTTTGACTGACCCCTAACAATAATGAAGTATGTATAGGTACGTACTCGTAACTGCATATTATGTTATGTACCTACCTACTACCTATACTCATGCCTCAATTGACGATGAACTCAAACAATAATAATTACCTATAGGTCGTAATGGTCTTAGTTTTGACAATTTTATCGTTTCCACGAGGAAATTCATCGTGTTGTAGAGGAGGTGATTCTTGGGTCATCCGAGATCGTGACCAGTTGATATCCACATGGGTAATGGGTATACACATCTACTAGATAGCTATACAGGTCTACTTATTGGTCATTTGCGTATCTACTAGTACCTAACTAGATAACTACATGTCTCTTGGTATTATTTAATCTCACAGAGTGGATAAATGCATTGTCACTAAAACACGGAAAGTTATAGAAATAAAATTATGTAGTTGTTTTGGTCAAACATCAATTTCCACATTTTCCAGTAAAAAGAATCTATAATTAAAAATACCAATCATACCTGCCCACGAGTGCTTATCAATTGTAAAGCATTAAAAAAGATTTCATATAATAAACCTAAGTAGGTATGATGTATGTAACTAGGTATATGTAGTCAAATTAGGTACCAAAAACTACACGTGAATCCACTTTTTTGGCAGTCATATATGGTAGATATTTTCCTTAAAACTCAGAGCCTACATATAGTTATGTGTACGTAAACTTCTTTTTGCTGTAGGCATAACTTAATTTCTATGCTAAATTGCTATTTTGCTATTTACTTGGAACTACTTAATTTATTTCATTATCCAATAAAATTTTATGTGGATTCTCAAAGGTAAAAGGAACCTACATATATTAGTACTCCTTTAGGTATACCCGTATACATGAAGTCAGTGATACCTTGATAAGTCCACTTTAAAGAAAGTAAAAAAAAAGAACTCAAGTGTATGAAATAATTCTCAACTTAAGTGTATGAAATAATTCAGTGGACAATCTAATGAACTTCAATGTATCAACGAGGGAGAGAGAGAAATTTACCTATTCTCCAATCAAGACAAAAAAAAACACCTTGAACAAAATTAAAGTTGAAAAAAAAAATTGAGAGAGTTCTAGCACAAAGTGTCCGAAGAGGTTGCCGATATTAGAAAGTAGACGGAGGTATTACTACAATTCACCATTTAATACTCGTACTACATTCTTATAAAATCCACTCTTAGCCAAATGCCAAGGTCGTATTATACGAAACCCGAGGATGATCTTCTAAATGACACCTGACATTCTGATGGCCAAAATGTTAACAACATAAATCCTGTTATCAATCTGCCCAAAGGTGTACGGGTATGCCATTAGTTACAAGCACTGACTCGAGACATGAAAATCACCACATCTCGAAGAAAAATATAAATAGGTAGGTAGTGGAAAAAAAAACAAGGCCAGTAAGAATCAAACAGGTATCGAACATCAATAATATTGATGTTCTTATTAGAAAAATTATTTTTCTCAGAAAATTTTAGACATAAAGCTGTGTCCAAACATAGTCGACAATTGACAATAGTAATGTTCCTATGTAGTCACCTTGGAAAGGGAACTCTGTCTGCTAATCTAGCTGCTCGTTTCCAGGATTTCCTGAATGGAATGAGTCTTGATTCTTTAGCCGGAGTGTAATTTGAGTGCATACACATTACACATGGCTAGACATGTACGATTCAGTGGTAGGTTTTATGAAATCAGCATTCGCAGACTGTTGACCCGAGTACAGCAAAAAGAAGTATACGTACACATAACTATATGTAGGCTCTGAGTTTTAAGGAAAATATCTACCATATATGACTGCCAAAAAAGTGGATTCACCTGTAGTTATTTGGTACCTAATTTGACTACATATACCTGCTTACATACATCATACCTACTTAGGTTTATTATATGAAATCTTTTTTAATGCTGTACAATTGATAAGCACTCGTGGGCAGGTATAATTGGTATTTTTAATTCTAGATTCTTTTCACTGGAAAATGTGGAAATTGATGTTTGACCAAAACAACTACATAATTTTATTTCTATAACTTTTCGTGTTTTAGTGACAATGCATTTATCCACTCTGTGAGATTAAATAATAAATAATACCAAGAGACATGTAGTTATCTAGTTACTAGTAGATACGCAAATGACCAATAAGTAGACCTGTAGCTATCTAGTAGATGTGTATACCCATGTGGATATCAACTGGTCACGATCTCGGATGGCCCAAGAATCCTCTACAACACCTCCTCTACAACACGATGAATTTCCTCGTGGAAACGATAAAATTGTCAAAACTAAGACCATTAAGACCTATAATTATTAGTTTGAGTTCATCGTCAATTGAGGCATGAGTATAGGTAGGTACATAACATAATATGCAGTTACGAGTAGGTACGTACTACGTACCTACATGTAGGTACGTACTACGTACCTACATACTTCATTATTGTTAGGGGTCAGTCAAAATTTGTCTCTCGCAGATCTTGTAGTTAGAAGCCAAGAAGAAGAAGAAGAAGAAGAAGAAGAAGAAGAAGAAGAAGAAGAAGAAGAAGGAGGAGGAGGAGAAAAAAAAATAAAAGTAATTAACCAGTTGCCAGTTGGTATTGCTGCACTAATGCAGTGCACATAATTCCAGGTATTTTTTCTAACTGTAAAAACCTTGCCCTGACAGTTCTAGCAAATTTTTGCTGAATTTCCACAATACTGTTAACAATGAAAGTCAGTATAGCAAATGAAGGCACACACGTGATATTGTCTTTTTGTCAGCATTAATTAGGACAATGACTTTTTGACGACTTACTCATTCCATTCAGGAAATCCTGGAAACGAGCAGCTAGATTAGCAGACAGAGTTCCCTTTCCAAGGTGACTACATAGGAACATTACTGTTGTCAATTGCAGTCATCACGCGGACAGTTCTTTCTGAGAATCAGTTTTCATTCTGAGAAGCAGTTTTTTCTAATAGGTCTTTGTAGTTTTAGATAAATTCCCCTGAGGGATAAGCTTAAGCAGAGGAAGGGAAGCAATGCACAAGCGTGTCAACTTCTGCTTCCATTCTTATTTATGCGGTTTTTCTTAATCGAAGAGAGAAGGAAGACAGAATAGGATACAGCCGGTCCGAGAACGAACATTATGCGTTCAGGATAAAATCCGCACCGGACGGGAATCGAGACCTAGCGCTTAGCGCTTACATGACAGACGCGCTACCAACCAAGCTAACTAGGCTGGCCCAAAGTATGGAGAATTATTTACTATTCCTTTGCTTTTCTCTCTACTTTCCCAAAGTTATTATTGCCTCTACACTGTACGCACAGAGCAGACCCGGCCATTAACTAAATGAGCTAATGTACCTCATTAGAGCAACCTGTTACACTATTTCCCTTCCGCGAAGGTTTTAAGCACAGGCGTGTGGCCTTTCTGGCGTTTTGACCAGGAAAAAGTTTGCAAATGAGGAAATAATTATTGGTAAATATGAAAAATAAGGAAAGTAAAAAACTAATAAAATGAATAAAAAAATAAAATCAATAAAAATGGATAGGTATGAATAAAAAGTATTTGATCAACAAAATTTGTTGTGGGGGGGGGGGGGGGAAATACGGAGGAAAAGATATCACTTTGTGATAGCGGGGCTCAATCCTCCATGGTCGTAGAAAGACTTTTAGGTGGTTTGCTAGAGGGAACTGTAACAATGTAGATCTTATCATTCCCAAATCAAAGACAGGATAGTAGAAAGTCAGCCTTTCCGAGAACGAACAAAAAAACTTTAAATTATCAGACTGTCGCACGTTGCATGAGTTAATTCAATACCAATCAGCTAATACTACCTACAGCTCTAAAATTATTGGCCTCTATTCCTACAACTACAATTTATTTGGAGTGCATCCACCCCCCTAAAAGTCACTGTTCTGATCCCCCCCCCCTTTTCTCTAAAATTCTGGATACAGACCTAATTACCTGAAATCCGGGATCGGAAAGTAGAAATCTCATTAACTGTGGGCCTAGCTATAAGGAATTTCAATACAAAGAAACATTACTTTCCTTTCTACAGGATAAGGAAAGTAAAAAAGATATAAAACCAACTTACCCCCACCTCATTTTGAGAGAAATTCGACTTTGGCACTTCGGACGACCCTTCAACCACATGTCAACCTTTATCAAGAAGTACAGGCCTATAGCCACTGGTCCACTACAGGCTGTAGAAAACGAATATGTAGAAACCGTTCCAACTTACCTGCAAAAAATAGTCAAACCAGGAAAAAACTTAATTAGTCAACAACTCAACATGGTTTACATTTATTAAGTTTACATTAAAGAAACGAGATTCAAGTACCACCAGGGACGTGCAGGGGGCGTCGCCCCCCCCCCCCCCAAAAAAAAGGGAAAATGAAACAGGAGTACCTAATGGCCGCCACTGGCGCTAAGACGGTCTGTCAGACAGTCGGAATTTATGTGGCGGAAAAAGTTTGAGACCTAGGTCTGATTGTCTAAGAGACCACGGTCGAGAGCTTTTACCACGACAGACGTTCTGACGCGACGGTTTGACAGACGGTCTGAGCGTAAGAGGCTGGCATAAAATAAGTAAGTTTTGGGGAAAAAAAAAATCCCCTTTTCCCCCAAACCCTCAAAACCTTTTTTCCCCTTTGGGAAAAAAAAAAAAAAAAAAAAAAAAAATGTCACCAGGAGTGGTCTTGGCTCATAGTTGGAGTTCACACCGGGGCCCGCTGAGGCTGAACAGAACACGGCCCTGAGAACCACATACTGCCCTCAGGTTTCACGATTAATTAAAGCCTCCATTATCGCCTATATCCCCTTATCCGATCTAATCTGAGATCGATCATTCAGTTCAATTAGTAAACGTCTGTCATCCGATCTTTGATTTCAAGAGAAAAGAAAATACCACATTTCTGCATACCAGAACAACGAGTATCGTACGTAAGTGGGCAGGACTGTACGTCATTTAGCAGTAAATGTACTAGTAACTGGTATACTAACATGGTAACAGTACACCTTATCCGATCTAATCTGAGATCGATCATTCAGTTCAATTAGTAAACGTCTGTCATCCGATCTTTGATTTCAAGAGAAAAGAAAATATGTACCACATTTCTGCATACCAGAACAACGAGTATCGTACGTAAGTGGGCAGGCCTGTACGTCATTTAGCAGTAAATGTACTAGTAACTGGTATACTAACATGGTAACAGTACATCATGAGCTCACAAAGCCAGACACAAGTGTATGTACTCGTATGTCATGATGCCTTTAGACTATTTTTCTATGTATGCGAAAACGGTAATTGTGGCACATCCACTGAAAATGGCATTTCACTTTTTTCCCTGTTGTTGTTGTTCTTGCTGTTTTTGTTAACCTACCTCAATGGTGTAGTGGTTAGCACGGTGGACTCTGGATCTAAAGGTTGGTGGTTCCAGTCCTAGTCAAGTCATTAAATTTAGCGTAGTTTATCAAGCGAGGAAGGACATTTGTGATGACAAGCATTTAATGCTCAACACAATTAAAATTCCTTTTTAGTCCGTCCTTCCTTTATTATTACAACAGTAATAAAAAGGTACCTATAAGGGACGGACTATTGTATTCGCTTCGGTGTCGTCTGTCAGTCTGTCCGTCTGTCAGTCTGTCTGTCTGTTCCCATAGAAGGACTTATCCAAACCTGGTCGACCTATATATCAAATTAAAGGTCTTTTTACCAGGATCACGGAAATGGTGGTGCAAATTTTGTCCAGAAAACCATAAAGCCAAAAAACCAAAAAAACTGAGTTTTTGGGGGATTTTTTTCACATTTTCTCACACAAATGAGCTCTGATCATGAAATTTGTCGCGACGACCTATGAACTCAAAGCGAGAAAGTTTTAGATAACACTTCAGCCGATCATTTAAGACCGGTTTTAGCGTTACCTATGTTAAGCTACGCCAAGGAAGGCCAATAAATGGATGGGTGACTTGCACACTATACAGGGTGGTTCGTGATTTGCGAACCACGCTTATATCTCAGAAACGGCTGGGAATTAAGGAATGAAATAAACGGCATCATGTAGATGAAATTTTGATGATTAAAATGGCATTTTTTAAATTTGCAATTTTTTTTGCAAAACGGCCCATTTTTTGCCAAACATAGGTCACTCTTATGGGAACCCCCATTTTTTAATTAATTTTTGGAATCAGCATAAAATTTTAATTGAAAAAATGTATTCACTCGAAAAAATTTGCTCTACAAAAATTCTGTACACTGTGAGAAAGAAAAACAATTTCTTAATTATTTCTTTAGTTTTTGTATTATTCACTTAACTATTTCAACAACAATCAACAACAACAAACAAATTTATAAAAGCTGTTCAAAATGAGATCCATCTGTTTGTACACAGTAAGGCATTCTTCGCTCTAACTCAGGACCAACTGCGTTGTTCATCAAATCTGGGGTCACTGACGCACACAAAATCGCGATTTGTGCAAATTTTTGTAGAGCAAATTTTTTCGAGTGAAAAATTTTTCAATTAAAATTTTATGCTGATTCCAAAAATTAAATAAAAAATAGGGGTTCCCATAAGAGTGACCTATATTTGGCAAAAAATGGGCCATTTTGCAAAAAAAATTGCAAAAAAATCTTTTTTCTTGCTTTTTTTTTTTTTTTTTTTTTTTTCTTTTTTTCTTTTAGGTAGGTATGTTTTGATATTTACTTATTACTTTGTATTATTTAATCTTCTTCTTTTTCTTCGCCTTTCCCCGTGTACAGACGGGGTCGGCGTTTTTCGTCAGTGGATGCCCTTCACACGCTTAGTAAATTTGTATTATTTAATGTCACCTTTTATTTCTGTAGGGAGTGATTACTAAATGGGGTACCCAGACGGAATTTCCAGCAGCATGGTCGGTAATGATAAAGCATGATAAAATGAACCTTTATGATACATAATAATTTCTTATAACATCACTTTGTGTACAGACGGGGTCGGCGTTTTTCGTCAGTGGATGCCCTTCACACGCTTAGTAAATTTGTATTATTTAATGTCACCTTTTAGTTCTGTAGGGAGTGATTACTAAATGGGGTACCCAGACGGAATTTCCAGCAGCATGGTCGGTAATGATAAATCATGATAAAATGAAGCAGTGATGGAATAAATGGGCTCGTGTGATAATGTGATTAATTTGTGACAGTGGTGAAGGTTGTTGTGACACTGGTGAATGAATGAAGGTTCCTATGCAGTGCTGGGTGAAGGTGTGTGTAAAGTCCCACGGTACCTACTTTGGTGACAGTGTTGTTCGGTGGTATTTAGTGACATAATTGTCAAGTTATTTGGTTAGGAGGTGACAAATAGGTTAGGATTTTAGGAGAGGAATAATGCCATTTAGGGCTGGATCAACCTGGGGTAAGGCACCACAGAAAGAATTAGGGTACCCCCAAAGTCAAAAGGCAAACAGCCCTAAAGGATGGGTTAAGCTGGTGGTATTTAGTGACATAATTGTCAAGTTATTTGGTTAGGAGGTGACAAATAGGTTAGGATTTTAGGAGAGGAATAATGCCATTTAGAGCTGGATCAACCTGGGGTAAGGCACCACCAAAAAGAATAAGGGTACCCCCAAAGTCAAAGGGCAAACAACCCTAAAGGATGGGTTAAGCGTCTACGAAGAGTACCCCCATTTTACTGCAACTTGATTAACTTAATTCGGTAATATCTGGATGCATTGTTCTGAAAAAGGTTGATAATCACCATTTTTTCTCCACAAAATATCTCTTCCCTGATTCCCTTACAACTCTCACCTACAAAGCAAAAAGTTCGCATCCAATATAATCCGAAGTGCAAAGCGGAGCAATAAATCACACATTCTTGTCGTGTGGAGATAATTTAACACCAATTTGGAAATGGGAATTCCCCAACAATCCCATCAAAATGTCCTCTTACAAAATAATTCTCTGGGGGACGGTTAGCCCGGTATCGCGCTCTCTTGCAATGCAGAAGGTCCCGGGTTCGATTCCCCAATCAACAAAAAATTGCAAAGCTGAGCAATAAATCACACATTCTTGTCGTGTGGAGATAATTTAACACCAATTTGGAAATGGGAATTCCCCAACAATCCCATTAAAATGTCCTCTTACAAAATAATTCTCTGGGGGACAGTTAGCCCGGTATCGCGCTCTCTTGCAATGCAGAAGGTCCCGGGTTCGATTCCCCCATCAACAAAAAAATTGCACAATAATTTCGATTGCAAATATTTAAACAGGTTACTTTCTGGTTTTGTCGTGTCAACCAGCACCTCAATGGGAGAGAGATCCTTCTCGCCCATCTGATGAGGAATACACTACGGGATGGGCGTGCTACGACACAGACCACACGAGTCTAATGTAGCAGTTGTTTCTTTGCTACGAAACACAAATGGCTATGAAACACACGTTTTTTTATGATTTCTCTGGAAATTTCCACGAAATTTTTGGAAACCGAAGTAGAGAGGGGGAGAAGTTATTTCCATAAATTCATAAAAAATATAAATTTCGGTGAATAATTTCCTTCGAAATATCAATACCTAATGATTCTGCTTTGAACATGTTAATGATAATTATGCTACTACTACTACTACTACTACGTTATGTGGAGTTCACTTGGCATAAACAGTGTGGTCCATACACAGATATTATAATCTGATTCAATGGGGTAGAAGATTAATAAATTTAAATTGGAAGGAGACATACCTAAAATATATAAGTATTTTGTTGGTCTCTCTATTTGTAGCTTAATTCACACAATAATCTAGATAATTTGAAGGTAAATTGTGGGTGGAAAAAGGTGCTCTATACTCAGATATTTCCAATACCCAATTATTTACACTCGAAATTCGTTTCCAGCCACCCTCTCCCAGACCACCCCGTATGTATTCGAAAAATTCACGTTAGTAAAATATTACATGAGTAAATTATGTGTGGGCATACACCTATCAATACAGCCGCTGTAAATGTTCCACATTTTTTTTTCAGCCACCTGTGTTTACATGTGTTTTTTAACGTCACAAATAAGTAGATACTGAATGTTGCCATTTGCACCAAGTACCTCCTCGGGTAGGTACTCGTATCTCTCTGGTCTGGTATATGTATGTATGTATGTATGTAGGTACTAACGAAAACTATAGTTAGCTTTAGCTATTAATCAGAGAATAATGAAATTACACACATTTAAAAGAGAGGAAAGATTGAGCTTCATTTCTGGAAAATTTGGTTTCTCTATGTGTAGCATGTGTGGAGCTATGGGGGCATTCCGGGAACTTTATTGTCGGACCTCGTATATCTCGGGAATGGTATGCCAGACACGCCGATCTAATGGATCATTATCGATTTTTAATGATCGATCAAGAATAGGCATTGTCGAAATTTGTTGGAATTCAATAGCTCGTACATTGTTCTAACACACAATGCACACCATAATCATTACTAGACGTGAATGTATAGGAATATTAGCTGTATGTTGTCGAAAATGAAGAAATACATTTAGACAAGTTATTTATAGATACCTAGATTACCTACCTATTACCTATGCGTGAGTCTGAAGAATATATATTAAATAGGTACTTGTACCTACTCTGTACGAGCTCAATACATAGGTAGGTACCTATTGAATATTAGCTGTATGTTGTCGAAAATGAAGAAATACATTTAGACAAGTTATTTATAGATACCTAGATTACCTACCTATTACCTATGCCTGAGTCTGAAGAATATATATTAAATAGGTACTTGTACCTACTCTGTACGAGCTCAATACATAGGTAGGTACTCAATGTTATGCTCCCTTTGGTTCTGAGGAATTTGGTATTTGTTAGGCACTCCGTGAATGTACCTATACTATAACAGGCTTACCAAATATTCAAATATACCTACCTCCCAGGCTTAATAAATATACCTACCAGGCTTACCAATGTTTACGAGTTCCTATATCAATACAAGGTTAGCTGATGTTACCTATCAATATCATCAATTGCATAATACTTCTTTTGGTGTGCTTATGGTGTGTTTATTAGTTGAATTTACAATTTTACACTTGGAAATGTTATATTCTAAAAGTGTTTTTTTTTTTTTTATGTGGGTTCATCAGGAATAAAAGCATGGATCCGTGGTACTTTGACCTATGCAATTTTTCTCTAGATGAATTTTCCAAGTACCTACCTAATAGAACTACCTATACATACCTACATATAATACGAGTAGGTAGGTAGGCCAGGCTTAATAAATATACCTACCAGGCTTACCAATATTTACGAGTTCCTATATCAATACAAGGTTAGCTGATGTTACCTATCAATATAATCAATTGCATAATACTTCTTTTGGTGTGTTTATTAGTTGAATTTACAATTTTACACTTGAAATGTGATATTCTAAGTGTTTTTTTTTTTTTTATTTTTTATGTGGGTTCATCAGGAATAAAAGCATGGATCCATGGTACACAGACCTATGCAATTTTTCTCTAGATCAAATTTCCAAGTACCTACCTATCTACTTATATTACGAGTAGTTAGGTAGGTAGGTACCTACTGCAATTTTAATGCATAATAGCTATTAGTTATTGTTTCCAAGAATTTGGGCCCGTGATTATACTTGGAAACGGAAGTCCCTTTTCAACCTCACATTATTGGAAACAAAAAATATTTTCAATGAGTAGGTATAATACTATTTCTAACGGGGTACCTACTCTTCTCTACCTACATTGTATTATGATTAACAAAAAATATTTTCAATGAGTAGGTATAATACTATTTCTAACGGGGTACCTACTCTTCTCTACCTACATTGTATTATGATTATAGATCTTTCATGAGTACCTACATAAACTACATAATATGTATAAATGATTAAACGTTTTTCATTGAGGTACAGAGCATTTCAACTTGTAAGTACACAAGTCTACATCTTATGCACCGTCCTATAAAATGATGTTCATAATATCTTTCATGAGTACATACAGTCTGGGCAGTCTTCATGTCTGAACTGAGTCTGGGTGTTTAAATAAAATACCGTAAAAGTGAGTGACTGGACAATCTGGACATGTAAGTGGCTTTTGACAGAGTGTGACCATACCCTAAAATTTGAAATTTCCAGCGGCAATAATATTGTAATGATAATGAATTTCCATATTTCCACTTTTTCTCATCTCTTTTGGGGGTGTCACAGAGAATTTTAGAAATAAGTAGTGGTAGTGGACATTTTAAAATTTAGGGTAGGTATGCAACTATGCACTAAGGAAGTATGGTCAGTTGGTCACACTCTGTCCAAATCCACACGATTTTATTTTGACAGTAGTTATTTCATTTCCTCTTCTTCTTCTTCTTCTTCTTCTTCTTCTTCTTCTTCTTCTTCTTCTTCTTCTTCTTCTTCTTAAGTGCCTACAGCTATTTCTTTTCACTACAGTTATACACGCCACTGTTTTATACACGAGAATGAATATTCTGATAATAAGAGCACAAGACAGTTCCTAACTCTCAGCAGATCAAGAACTTCACTGTTAAGAATTAATCTCAGGACATTTTGTTAGGGAATGAGCATACCTGAAATAACTACATAGGTATTATGTACTTTAAGTAGGTATTAGGTACCTACTTAGTACAGAAATATCTCTGATAAAAACCTGTCCAAAATGTGAACCAGTCTTTGGATCCTAACAAATGTCGGTTCTTGAGAAGAAAAATATGTTGGTCTCTGTAAACTTAGGCACCTATAACTGAGATTTTTTTTGCTGAATTTGAGGACAAAAATCCGCTTGTAACCTTTCAAATGAACGGAATTTTTTAATTCAATTGTTGATATTTTTGTCGCAATATTGTAAGGATTCATAAAAAAAAAGTGAAAAAGAAGGTTGAGATTTTTTTTTTTTGTTCTCGATTACTTTAACAATCTATGAAGAATGAAGTAAATTAACGTGAGACAATAATTCATTAGGTGTAGGAATTTCTGTTGAAAGTTTATAATAAATTATAAGGCATTTAATAATGAAATATGTAATAGTAATTCTGTTGTAATTATTAAAATTACAACACTCTTGTTAATGTACCTTAGCTAACTTCGTAGGATGTTAAACAAGTGAAACTATTTGAGAAAATCTTTGAGTTTGCACGAAATTAATTGGATGAATTATCTAGGTACCTATTTAAAACCTGAAAATATGTAGATATGAATAGGAATTAATATTACAGGTAGGTAGGAACCTATATGATACTTTATGTGTAGAATGTAGATGGAGATCTTTTTTTCGATTTTAAATTCAGTCGAATTTATTTCGTTTTTTTTTCCAAGAGGAAATGCTAATCAAATTACGAGTGGGTAATCTACTTACATAGGTAAGTAGGTATACCTCATTAGTCATTTTGGAAAAAACAAGAACTATCAAGTAGCTAATGAGAAGAAGCAAGTATTTGTATGGGGTAGGGGCTTTTATACAAATATTTTAGGTTTTTCGATTCCAAGAGGAAATGCTAATCAAATTACGAGTGGGTAATCTACTTACATAGGTAAGTAGGTATACCTCATTAGTCATTTTGGAAAAAAACAAGAACTATCAAGTAGCTAATGAGAAGAAGCAAGTATTTGTATGGGGTAGGGACTTTTATACAAATATTTTAGGTTTTTCGTATATGAAAATCTGAGATAGATAGCTAATCAAATCCTTTTGCTAAGTAGGTACAATTTTTGAACAGAACAAGAACTTTTTTCGGCACCAACCAGAACTTCTACCCAGGTAGCACAGTGGTCAAGCACTCGCCTGATAATCAGGAAGTTGCTGGTTCGAATCCCAGCCAAGGCATGGACAATATTGTAGTGGATTACTTCCTGGGTAAAGGGCTCTTTTATTTAGTTCGAATCCCAGCCAAGGCATGGACAATATTGTAGTGGATTACTTCCTGGGTAAAGGGCTCTTTTATTTAATTACTAGCCGAAATCCGTCGCTTCGCTCCGGATTTCAGCTAATAAGTCCTTAAAGGCATGGCCGTTCATGTCACTCATCCATTTAGTGGTCTTGCTCGGCGTAGCTTAACAAAAACGAACCGGAAAATAGCCTATATATAACCTTCATGGGAGTGCAAGCAATAAGTTGACAAAGTTTCATAGCAATCAAGCAATCGGATGAGCGGTTTGGCCAGGCATAAAGTTCGAATAAACACACTCACAAACAAATATTCATTTTTATATATTAGATTTAGGCTCATGTCACTCATCCATTTAGTGGTCTTGCTCGGCGTAGCTTAACAAAAACGAACCGGAAAATAGCCTATAACCTTAACGGGAGTGCAAGAAATAAGTTGACAAAGTTTCATAGCAAGCGGATGAGCGGTTTGGCCAGGATAAAGTTCGGTAAATAAATAAAGTACTTGGATCGTTCAGTCTAGGATAGATAAATACATACATATACAGGTTCTGTTATGACAATAATCTGGGTTAATAATCCAACAAGCAAAGCCAAGTCGTTTTGCTGGAATTGAAAGCGGGTCCTCCACAACGCACTGCGTGCAGTGATGTAAAATTAAATCAGGGAGGACTCTAGAGCAGTTGCTAAGGTATTGGATTCATAACTGAAAGGACCGAGGTTCGAATCCCAACAACCGCACACCACAAGATACTTCAATGAGAGGGAGACCATAAGATTAAGCTCAAACAAAACAGTCCTACGCGAGCAAGCTATGTAAATAAAGTACCTATACTTGTAAAATTGTAAGAAAAAGTAAATAAATAAAATAGATATAAAACAAATGAAACGAAATGAAATCCTGCCTCGCGAAGCCGAGTATTCCCTGAAATACATTATGATTATTTTTATGTAGGTTGATATGATAATATATTCGTATTTACACAAGTGTTTTCTACATCTCTTCTGCTGAGCACACCTACGTCCAATTTCAGCCATATTTCACGTCAAACTGAGGGAAAAACTCATATTTTCTACATTTGTAAATAAATAAAGTACTTGGATCGTTCAGTCTAGGATAGATAAATACATACATATACAGGTTCTGTTATGACAATAATCTGGGTTAAACCAACAAGCAAAGCCAAGTCGTTTTGCTGGAATTGAAAGCGGGACCTCCACAAGAGTATTCCCTGAAATAGGTGCTTTAGGACACTCTAGGTTTAAAACGCAGCTATCTACTTATCTAGCTATTAAAACGGGCTAATTTTATCTGAACTCACTGTAGAGTACCAGAGAGTTCACATATGAATGGCGTAGACTACTATCTAGTAACTACAGGTACCTATCTATATCCCCCGACATCATTTCTTAAACCTAACGGATTAGGTCTGCTGAGTTCCTCTATCTGGTTTAAGTCTATGGTAGACTTAGCCGGATGAGGAAGTGCATAAATCATAGACTGGTACAATACCAGTCACTTTCCTGGGTCTCCTAGGTACCCGTGGTGTTAAGGTGTAAGCTAGAGCTGTCTAGAAGATGTCAGACTAGTTAGCTTGGAGGGTAGATTGGTAGAAGCTTAACCCATCATTTATAGGGCTGTTTGCCCCTACACCTAAGCCTCGGAGTGGGCTTTTTGTATATGACAAGAATTGCAGACTGAGACATCAGTCAAAATCACAAGGAGTCCACTTCGAAGTTTAGCTTGGTAACGCGTCTGCATCGTAAGCGCTAGGTCGTGGGTTTGCTTCCTGCCCGGAGCGAACTTTTAGTCAGCGGTACGTAGGTTAACAATAGATCACTGAAGTTAAGGAGCGTTGCTCGTGGTTGTTATGCGAATAGGTGACCATCAGTATTGGGTCTAAAGGTACAATTTTTCTATACGTTAAGATCGTAAAAAAAGTCCAGCGTGTTTAACAAGGCTTCAGGCAAAATCTGAACCGAATTTTAAATGGTTCTATAGAATTTAGACTATTAAAATGTGCAACATTCCTTACCTCAGGAAATGAAAGCCTCAGGAGGTGACTGACTGATACCTGGTACCTACTACCCAAAGCCTACGGAACCTACGAACTATACGTTGGCAATTCATGCGTGTATTTTTAATGACTCAAGTTGGAATTAAGGATTTCCCATAGTGTATAGGTACACAGTGTTTTAGCTCTTATAATACCTGTTTAACTAAGTACCTGCTCACCTGCTGTAGTATTTTACCTGTTGTTTTAGTCAGATATGTCGAAGTAGGGCAGGCGTTATGAAGTTATTGACAACTGAAATCGTCGAATAGACTCAATAGACTAATCGCTTCCAGGTTCCAGGAATAAAGGAAATAGCTAATACCTACCTAAAATAATACTAACATAAATCATAGACTGGTACAATACCAGTCACTTTCCTGGGTCTCCTAGGTACCCGTGGTGTTAAGGTGTAAGCTAGAGCTGTCTAGAACATGTCAGACTAGTTAGCTTGGAGGGTAGATTGGTAGAAGCTTAACCCACCATTTAGGGCTGTTTGCCCCTACACCTAAGCACCTAAGAATTGGAGTGGGCTTTTTGTGTATGACAAGAAGCCCAATTCTGAGGCTTAACTTGGAGGGTAGCGCGTCCGCATCGTAGGGTCCTTTTGGGTTGTTTGCCCCTACACCTAAGCACCTAAGCCTCGGAGTGGGCTTTTTGTGAATAACAAGAAGCCTTCGAGGCTTGGCTTGGACGGTAGCGCGCCTGCATCGTAAGCGCTAGGTCGTGGGTTTGCTTCCCACCCGGAGCGAACTTTAAGTCAGAGGCGATAGCACGTTAAATGCATCAGTCTCCAATGGATCACTAGGATAAGGAGCGTTGCTCGTGGTTATTATCCGAATAGGTGACCATTAGAATTACGTAAACATGTACGATTTTTCTATACGATAAGATCGTAAGAAAAAGCCCAGCGTGTGTAACAGGCTTCAGGCAAAATATATACCGAATTTTAAATAGCTCTGTAGAATCTGGACTGTAAAAATATGCAACGTTCCTTACCTCAGGAACTTAATGCCTGAGGAGGTGACTGACTGATACTTGGTACCTACTACCCAAAGCCTACGGAACCTACGAGCTGTACGTTGGCAATTCATGCGTGTATTTTTAATGACTCAAGTTGGAATTAAGGATTTCCCATAGTGTATAGGTACACAGTGTTTTAGCTCTTATAATACCTGTTTAACTAAGTACCTGCTGTAGTATTTTACCTGTTGTTTTAGTCAGATATGTCGAAGTAGGGCAGGCGTTGTGAAGTTATTGACAGCTGAAATCGTCGAATAGACTAATCGCTTCCACAGGTTCCAGGAATAAAGGAAATAGCTAATACCTACCTAAATAGCTAAATACTAATGCGTTAACATATTTTTAGTTCAAGATTTGGTCTTACTCCGAAATCTGAATGTTCCAATTTGTGTTACCTACATCGTATTTAGAATTACCTGGTTGTGTAAAATTTTCAGGTGAAAAATAGTATAATTTTACTGCCTTGAATATAATATGTATTTAGATTAAAGAGAAAATTAAGTGGTTGACGTCAAAGGAAACCCTTGACGCTGTGTTAACTCTCAGTGGTACGATCGGCCATAGAAGAGTCATTCCTCGGACTTAAAGGATCGACCTCGTATGTCTATTTTCTACTTCCTAGCGTGGGACCTATAGGGAAATTGGTCTGACAGTAACGCTTTAGATAAGATAGAGAGATGACGACCTGTGATTGACAGAGTTGGAACTAGTAACTTCTTTACCCACTCGAGATTAACCTCTTGCTCCGTTTAGAGCGAAATTCGGGAGTGGGAAATTCGTAAAAATGTATAGTCATGATCGCAGTTAATGGAAATAGGTTAAATCATAGTATAAAGTTAAGTTATTTTCGTGTATTATCTAATTATCTATTAAATTAAACACAATAAGTATCCGTACTTTAAGGACTGGGGGGGAAAAACACTTGGACATTCTTAACCCGCCCGCATGTTTGCACTCTGTGTTGACGTCAAAGGAAACCCTTGACGCTGTGTTAACTCTCAGTGGTACGATCGGCCATAGAAGAGTCATTCCTCGGACTTAAAGGATCAACCTCGTATGTCTATTTTCTACTTCCTAGCGTGGGACCTATAGGGAAATTGGTCTGACAGTAACGCTTTAGATAAGACAGAGATATGACGACCTGTGATTGACAGAGTTAGGTGCCAGAAATACTGGCTGGAACTAGTAACTTCTTTACCCACTCGAGATTAACCTCTTGCTCTGTTTAGAGCGAAATTCGGGAGTGGGAAATTCGTAAAAATGTATAGTCATGATCGCAGTTAATGGAAATAGGTTATATCATAGTATAAAGTTAAGTTATTTTAGTGTATTATCTAATTATCTATTAAATTAAACACAATAAGTATCCGTACTTTCAGGACTGGGGGGAAAAAAACACTTGGACATTCTTAACCCGCCCGCATGTTTGCACTCTGCGCATGTAAGGGTTAATGTCAATTACATTAAATAATTAAAATAAATATTGATATTTCTCAATGACTTAATACTTAATAGACACCACCTAAGTAGTTGGAAATAGCTACTTATGCGTTTCTATTTCTATGTATGGGTAGGTATTTGCATCTAAATATGTATGTCTATGACTTCGATCTATTGCAGTGATAAAGAATTAGGTAGGTAGAAGAGGAAGGTATCAAAGATATTAATAAAAATAATATACATAATTATTTATTTTCGATAGAAATCGAGGATGATATATACCTACGACCTTTAATAACCCCAAGAAGTCAGTCAAAGCCCTAATTAGCTCTTGCGTTCTGAAAATTAAGGCATGTGTTATGAAATGAAATACCTAAGAATAACCGACACACAAAATTATCTTCGTTAATTTTAACACCATCTTATTCGCAGTAAGACAAGAATCTTATCGTAAGGTGGTAGGTATTTATTCTATTTTAAGCTCAGCATAGTAAAAAGGTAGGTCAGTAATTTTATACATAACTTACTAGGTAAGTAATAGTAAGTAATGTAATAAGACTAATAAGCATAAGTCGATAGCTAGAGTGTTTTCCAGTATTGTTATGAGATTACTCATCGCTCCTAATGACTTACTTCCTCGACTGGAATATTCATTCCAAATAACATTCCTTTTAACTGTAAGGACTAACTAAAAAGGACCCTATAGTCGAACGGACTAAAATGAATACACTTAAAAAGCTCTCCCTGAAGATCTCAAAGATGTTGGAGACAATTAATTATTTTTTCTCGTGTTCCAAAATATTGGTGGATGTCGCAGAATTATGTTGGAGATGTCACATTATTTTCCATCCCAATATTAGTGCTAGTGGAGATGTCAAAATTACATTTCTATCCCAATGTTAGTGGAGATATGTCAAAATTACAATATTCTATTTCACTATTGGTGGAGATGTCAAAATTACATTTCTATCCCAATGTTAGTGGTGATATAAAAGTCACATTTCTATTTCTATGTATTCCAATATTGGTGGAGATGTCAAAATTACAATTCTATTATTTCAATATTAGTGGTTGTGACAAGATTACAGTAGGAAACTGAGGCTGAACAAAACATAATTATTCAATGAGTGAGCAATGTGGGAAATTATGTCGTGATGTAAAACACCTGACGGTGTGTACCTACTTTGTAGCATAATAACATTAACATCACATAATTTAATTGATTTCCCCTTCACGGCGTTATTCGGGTGGAAACTAGTAGTAGGTACTTACTAATTTATACCTGTCAGCGGCCTTACGACTCAACGTTGTACCAGTTATCGGTGGATCACTGAAGTTAAGCAACGTCGCGTGTGGTTAACTGATGACTATGTCAGTAAAGATTAGGTACCTAGCTTTATTGGATTGTTGGCGTAACAGGACTTCTGGCCTTAAGCGGATAGTGTAAGGAGAGAGAGAGAGAGAGAGAGAGTGGCGCGGCAAGCAAAGGGCCAATCGCTTCTCGGCCTTTTGGCTAGGATGAAAGTATAGTCTAAAGGGTCAGAAGTCCATGGATATCCGAACTTGAGGTCCGAAAAATTGTCTATCCATATTGTGAATTATCCGGATATTTTCTACCCTAGTTCAAATTAAACATTTTTTTAGAGGTTTGACAGAGGGAACTGTAACTGCTATGGTCTTATCATCCCGAAATCAAAGAGAGAAAGAAAACAGGATATGAGAAAGCCAGCCGTTCCGAGAACGAACAAGTCTAAAATCTCTATAAAACAGCGCTAGGTCATTTTGTTTTGAAATTGTTGGACTTTTTGTTCCCCTGCTGAGCCGCCACTGTCCACTCACGGAATCACGTGATGCGGCTAAATTTAGAGGTCCCAAATCAAAAATCAAATCTAACCCGGCATTTTGAGCTGGAAACATTGCTACAATTTCCATTATTTTATCAATCCGGGTCTTATCAACCTCGATTATTATCAAAATCACTTTTTTTATGAACACTTTTTTTTATTTATTTTGGGGGGTCTTATCTGATTGTGGGTCCAAGCCTTTTCATGACATGGGGATTACGTAAATTTTATAGGATGACAGCATTAGTCAGAAATACTAGTGGGCGGCTAATGTCACCATGACACTTATATCCGTTATGACTGTAATAAGACTTCTGATAGCAGGGTTCTATGTTATAGGAAGGTCAGTAAGAGGTCCTTTAACTCTGAATATTTTGTAAAAGACCCTTTACCATTGAACGATGGCAAACTCCACAAGCACTATGATGTTGTGCTCCGCTTGCTTACCAATCTCCTGGGAAAAGGTAAAAGAATAAGCTAAAATAACTTATTTGTTAGGTGTGAACTCTATCGGGAAATCCGTATTTTTTCACCATTTTGCTAGTTTGTACCGTATATGCCGAAAAAAAAGTTGGCAACCCTAGTACATACAGTCGGGCAGTCTTCATGTCTGAACTGAGTCTGCGTGTTTAAATAAAATACCGTAAAAGTGAGTGACTGGACAATCTGGACATGTGAGTGGCTTTTGACAGAGTGTGACCATACCCTAAAATTTGAAATTTCCAGCGGCAATAATATTGTAATGATAATGAATTTCCATATTTGCACTTTTTCTCATCTCTTTTGGGGGTGTCACAGAGAATTTTAGAAATGAGTAGTGGACATTTTAAAATTTAGGGTAGGTATGCAACTATGCACTAAGGAAGTATGGTCAGTTGGTCACACTCTGTCCAAATCCACACGACTTTATTTTGACAGTAGTTGTTTAATTTCCTCTTCTTCTTCTTTTAAGTGCCTACAGCTATTTCTTTTCACCACAGTTAATACACGCCACTGTTTTGTACACGAGAATGAATATTCTGATAATAAGAGCATAAGACAGTTCCTAACTCTCAGCAGATCAAGAACTTCACTGTTAAGAATTAATCTCAGGACATTTTGTTAGGGAATGAGCATACCTGAAAACCTGAAATAACTACACATGTAGGTATTATGTACTTTAAGTAGGTACCTACTTAGTACAGAAATATCTCTGATAAAAACCTGTCCAAAATGTGAACCAGTCTTTGGATCTTAACAAATGTCGGTTCTTGAGAAGAAAAATATGTTGGTCTCTGTAAACTTAGGCACCTATAACCAACTGAAATTTTTTTGCTGAATTTGAGGACAAAAATCCGCTTGTAACCTTTCAAATGAACGGAATTTTTTTATTCAATTGTTGATATTTTTGTCGCAATATTGTAAGGATTCATAAAAAAAGTGAAAAAGAAGGTTGAGAATTTATACCTGTCAGCGGCCTTACGACTCAACGTTGTACCAGTTATCGGTGGATCACTGAAGTTAAGCAACGTCGCGTGTGGTTAACTAATGACTATGTCAGTAAAGATTAGGTACCTAGCTTTATTGGATTGTTGCCGTAACAGGACTTCTGGCCTTAAGCGGATAGTGTAAGGAGGGAGGGAGGGAGGGAGGGAGAGAGAGAGAGAGAGTGGCGCGGCAAGCAAAGGGCCAATCGCTTCTCAGCCTTTTGGCTAGGATGAAAGTATAGTCTAAAGGGTCAGAAGTCCATGGATATTCGAACTTGAGGTCCGAAAAATTGTATATCCATATAGTGAATTATACGGATATTTTCTACCCTAGTTTAAAAACATTTTTTTAAGAGGTTTGACAGAGGGAACTGTAACTGATAAAGGTCTTATCATCCCGAAATCAAAGAGAGAAGGAAAACAGGATATGAGAAAGCCAGCCGTTCCGAGAACGAACAAGTCTAAAATCTCTATAAACTAAATACAGCGCTAGGTCATTTTGTTTTGTAATTGTTGGACTTTTTGTTCCCCTGCTCAGGTAGGTAGTTCTTGTTCTAGCACAAGTACAATCAACATGTCTAATATTTCTTACAAGACAAACATCAAAAACAGAGATAAGTAGGTCTGGTAGATTCATCATTCAAAAATCAATACAAAATACTTCTCCAACTTACCTATGTTTCATGTCTTGGTCAAAATAAAAATATCTACATACCTACTGAACCAGCCCAAATGGTCACCAGGACAAAGGAATGACCATGCTACCGGGTATCGAAGATTACATTGGTCGAGTGCAAGCAATAAGTTGACAAAGTTTCATAGCAATCAAGCAATCGGATGAGCGGTTTGGCCAGGCATAAAGTTCGAATAAACACACACACAAACAAATATTCATTTTTATATATTAGACTAGCTGAATTCCGTCGCTTCGCTCCGGAATCCCGCTAGTTCATCCCGAGGCATGGCCAAACTTGGGGAAAAGGCAAGGCCGAAAC